>NC_064811.1:80529439-80638157 GCF_023721935.1 Panthera uncia
TTTTTTTTTTTTCCATGGGCATCTACCTTCCAAGGCTTTTCACTATACAAACATCCTTAAAAAGCCCAGAACAAAGGCAGTCAGTGCCCCAGCTCACAAGATGTGCAGAAACATGGGACAACTATGGAGAACAGTTGTTCAACATACTCCCTTTACTCATGAGGGGACAAAGTCTCAAAAAGCTTAAAGAGGGCAGCAAAGCTGCCTGGGATTCAAATCCTTACCTTAACGATGCCAGGTCCCACAGACTTCCACTATTTGAAATCCCTTTATATAAAATACATATAAAGTGACTTCTGCTAGTGGATGGGGGTATGGGAACAACAGGTAAGTCCTCTAGGCTTTTCTGGAGGTTGTCAGCTCACCTGGGCAGGAAATAAGAAACACATTGGGGGCTGGTACCTCCACCTAGCTGTAAGGAAAGTAGACATTCTCTGTGTGCTAAGGGTCCTCAAAGCTTGAGTGGCAGGAAAGAACCAAGTTGCTGCAGAAGGCAATAGCAGTGTATCTTCATGCAGTAGGGAGAGTTCCACTCCCAAGTCTTTTTTTATGAAAATGCATCCAGAATAGTGAAGAAAAGTTTTTACGTTGATACTTGGTTTTTATTTCCTAGAATTACTTGCAGAGGCAAGCAATAATCTTCCACACAAAAAAGTGATCTCTATTAATCTGGGCATTTACACTGGCAAGCGCTATATATATTCACATATGTAATTAAAAAGTAAAGTAACTGTATTAAGAAACCGGAAAAAAAAAATTGGTCAGCAGCCTCTTCATACCCTGGATTCAAGATCCAAAGGGAACTACAGACAATCACTTCACAAACAAGGTTAATTATTTTGAATATGAGTAATCAAGCTTATTCACTAACATAAGCAAACCACTGGTTTATTTGATTTCAAGGGTACAGTAACAGGTTCAACAGCTGCAGTTCTTTTGTTCTCCCTGGGCCCAATAAGGACCAGTTGGAGAGTGGATCCTGGTCTGAGGTTTTTTTAGCCCAGTCTGCAAAGTCCCAAGGCACCTGAGGGTCTTTGTCAGACTAAGGAAACCTCTCCTTAGCAGGGAACTCCCAGGTCCCCATGAGAAGCCCTCATGTCTACCAACATCACCCTCATTATTCAAGGGCTGAAAGGCACAAGTGGTACTTATCACACTACGCAGAAATGTCTGAACCCATTTAACTTAAAGGACCACCCACTTTACATGCCACTTACTTCAACCATTGGATGACTGCCCAATATACACAAAGCTCCACATTGCACAACTCCGGGGAGCATCATGCATATCCCAGGAAGTTGTACAGACCACAACTTATGTTGTGCAGCCCTTGGGGATGGGGGACAGAGGGGTCACTCCCACAGATATTTCCCCCATTAAAATCCACTTCCTGATCCATGCACTCTTAATCCATGAATCCTTAGATTTCAGCAGTCATCATGGATCTCATTTTGATGGCTATAGATGGTTAATACCTTTCACATATCATTAAATGAATAAAAAATATTTAGAATTTGGTTGACTGAATGCAAATAAGATTCACACTAAAACAACAGGAGTGGGGTTTCAATAGCTTACCTCATATTTGAGCCCTGAAGAGTCCACTCTCGATGTAAAATCTTAATATCAGGTCTAATTACCATAAGGTCATATTCTTCTTTTCACAAGGGAAAGAGCAAGTATCTACTGCAGCTAACAAGTAAATACACTTTTACAGGTATTTGATGAAGAAAAAACACAAAAAAATATTGTTTTAAACAAATATTCTTACTTGCCTTTCATCAGCTGCATGACTGTTAATATAAATGCTCTCTAAACTGTGTAAACCAGCTTGGAGATGATCTCGGTGTTACTCTCCAACAGGTTAAGTGATTGCTTAAAAACAATTCATTCCACAAATATCACAAAGCAAACAAATTTTCTTCCCCAGTCCAATTCAGCAGAGCCAGGATGTTTCTGAGATGGGTTCTTCCTGCCTCTTCTTAGCTCTGGCCTGCTGCCTTGGCCTGGACTTCCCCATATCTCTTCTTTCAGGGCCAGATGTCCTCCTAAGCTCCTAATATTGTGTGCTCTCTTCCCACCGCCACCAATATTCCTGGGTTCTGTTGCTCAGTACTCTCAAGATCAACCTCTTGCATATTTCAGTTTTATATCTTACCTGACTCAGGATACAATTCTTGGCAAAGATGCCGTGGTCTCCCTTGGTTCCCTTGGGTCCCTGGAGACACACAGGCCAGGGGCATAGATATGAAGTACACGAAAAACTCTGAGGAACCACCCACTACTGCCTTCCTAACCACACTATTTGTAGGTTAGGCCCAGGTGATTAGGGTCTAAACAGGACACAGCTCAATATATTTAACTGGATAAGTATTCAACTTACACACAATACACCTGTATCTAGCCTTATTTGCTTTTACTCTACTTACATGGTAATAAATTAACCTGTTACCATCTCTTGGAAGCTGGCAGAAGACACAAAACACCTGGGTCAGAGACAAAGGACTAGTATTCACAGCAGAGAGCATGAGCATCATGTTTGAGTAGGTTCTCCTTGTCCCAAAGTCTGAGGGTCGTCGGGGTTGGCACGGAGGGGCCCAGATGGAAGCTGCACGTGCTGCTCTATGTCTGCATCACAGCTGAGGAACCTGTGCTTTAGGGAACCTTCTGCTTTATAATAAGCAGTAAATGAGACTACACTTTGTTCCAGAGAGAGACATTACCTCATCCTTCAAGACTGCTCACTGCAAATACACCTCTAAGAAATGGCCCAGGTAAAGAGGATTCCTGGCACACCCAGTAAGACACGGAGAAGCACAAGAAACATGTGGAGTGTCTTCTGATAACTTGTGCATATTCCTAAATTTAGATAATTATCTTTATGGGGTTCATGGTCCCAGAAACTCCACCACATGAACCTCCACTACACTCGTCATGGGATACAAAAGCTGGGCATAGGCCCCTCACTGGAAAGGAACTTTGAAACATCCCATATTTAATTGCTTAGTCCAATAGCCCAGTCTAGGACTCCCCCCAAGCACATCCTTCCCTCAAGACAATGGCCTTTGCTTCTCTTCTTCCTCTCTTTCACCTCCTCCACCTTTGGAAACTTAGGATTAGAAATAAACAAGAAATAAAAAAACCAAACTAATAATGGACAGAAGAGAAGCTGGTCTCAATCTGGGAAAAACTTCAGTTCCAGAAATCTTCATCTATACAGTTCAAGGAAGAAAAATCACCTATGATAGTTCAGAAAATGAAAAACGAGACAAAATTCCACTGGGCAAATGTTCACACTCTGAAAAGCACTAACTTTGGGAAGGCAGGCAACTTTCTTCTTGTCAGAATTATACTCTGACATTCCATACAGTGAAAACACAACTTAAAATGCCAGATTCCTTAAAGTTCAACAGCCCATAAACATCATTTATAACAAAAAATTGTAAGTATACAAATATAAATTCAATTTAAAAAGTTGTAATTATTATCACAATAAGTTATATATTAATAAACAGGTTCATAAACATACCTACTTGTACATAAAAAAAAAAAAAATATTTGCAGAGGGCCGAAATGGATGCTAGTTTTTTTCCTAAGCTAAGGAAATTACTTTAGACTTAACTAATTCATTTCAATTAACAAGTATTGGGTAGCTACAATACTTTAGGTATTTTTCCAGGCATAAAAAATTTTATGCCTTTCATATGCCTATAAGATCTACACATGTTATTTTTTGGAACTGTAATTTCTGCATATACTACCATTAAAAAAAAACAACAAAAAACAACCCAGGTAGGTCTGTGGCCTCAAAATGACCCTTGAGACAGGACATGAGAACTATGAAAAAAGCCAGTGTTTGTGATATAGAAACAGAGTGCTGATCAGGTCACGCCAGGAATGGGCATGGTGGACAGCTGCAGCTAAACAGGAAAGCAAATTAGGGTCCAGGAGAGTGGGGAATGGAGCAGGTGTCCTGGCCAGAAACCCGCAGATCCAGTTGCCAAAGGAAAGCATGGAGGTACAATTTCTACCAGTGAGTGAAGGACAAAAGGAAACAAACAAACAAACAAAACTTTGCTGTGAGTGAAAAGTTCTATTATACAGAGTGTATCTCCCTAACAAGGAAAGGTGAGGCTCCCGGACACCAACACCTTTCCCAGATGATAATGAACCAAACAAAAGCCTGCACCTGTCCTGAGTTGTCATCTATTCTACACTTGATTACAGTATCAGTATCCGCTGAGTGCTCACCCCTCTCAGGGATCCATGGCAACATCTTATTGAACTTTTACAATTATCCTAGAAGTAGACTCACGTTTTGCCCAAAAGGAACAGTTCAGAGCGATGGAGTAAATGTACACAGTCACACAGCTTCAAAGGGTCAAGGCCAGTATTTGAACCCAGTCAGTCTCACTCTTAACCACTACCTTAAACAGGGGGGAAGTATTCTCTGTCTAGCATGGGGGATGGGGGACAATAAAATTAAATATATAAATAAAGAAGCACTGTCCCGTTTTTTATATCATGTGTGACTATCTGGGGCTAATGGTGCAAAACAAAATAAATTCCATGGGTAGCTGCATTCAATACGAAAAATACCAAACAGGAGAGCACCTGGGTGACTAAGTTAGTTAAGCGGCTGACTTCGACTCAGGTCACGATCTCATGGTTCGTGAAGTTGAGCCCGCATCGGGCTCTGTACTGACAGCTCAGAGCCTAGAGCCTGGAGCCTGCTTTGGATTCTGCGTCTCCCTCTCTCTCTCTCTCTCTCTCTCTCTCTCTCTCAGCCCCTCCCCCGCTCCTGCTCGGTCTCCCCCAAAAATAAACATTTATAAATAAATAAACCAAATAGGACCTATATGAATTCATAGATTAAGGTCATCACCACAGAAACTTCAAACACCTAGTAGCTTGTTTAAATATGAACAATATTAGAGATGACAAAGAATTTCAAATAATACCTACACCATCAAGCTTAATCTATTCAATATGCAACTTTATGTGCAAATTAATCGAAAGGCTTTGTGTTTCTGCTAACTTAAAAGCCACATATGGAATCCATATGAAGCCAGGTTTTTGAGTCTGTTCATTCCAAAGCGTAAGAGTAATACATAGTAAATGACCTGAGTACTCACTTCACACAAGCAAGGTTGATGTTAATCAGAATGCACCAAAACCGTTCAGAAGAACCAAATGGAGCCGAAGCACTAGCACTTGAAAACAAGGGCAATTCTGCGCGCCCACAGCGTACAGGCAACACAAGCCAACACCGGCTTCTAGGTGAATTCGTAAATGCTAAACAGATGCCTTCCCCACCATCCTCAGCAAAATCCGCAAGGCCTCTCCTGGTCCCCTCTGCGTGCTCTCCCCATGCAGTGTGGCGGAGGAGGCGTGAGCCCCGTGAGACGCTAGGCTCCTGTTTTATAGCTGTTCCCTGTTTTAACGTGGCGGGCTCTGCTGAAAATTTTGGTTGGGGCAAAAAAAAAAGGGGGGGGGAGGAGGGATTCACTATTAGGACCCCGCGGGGCGGGGAAAGGAGGTAAAAACCTAAATGATTTTTCAGGCCCTTTTCAACATAGAAATACTTAGATCATATAAAGAGGACTGCAAAAGACCAGTGAAAGGATAGTTCCAATACCCGGGCACTAAACAGATTCACCAAAGAACACTGAATAGCTGTACCGCCATTCATTCCTGCTGAAAATAATTCCAACCTTCTGTTCTGTCATCAGCAGGTTAACCTCTTTAAGGAATGAGAAAGAGATTCACCTTCACTGAAAGCAAAAAGCTCGGTCTTCACAATTCTGAAATTAAATTCACAGAAAGAAGAGGGGCAAGGCAGGGGATATTCAATAGAAAGCTCACAATTAAAAAAAGGTTCTTAGCAATAATTAATGATCTGTTGGTGCCTTCAATTAAGATGTAGTAATTTTATAGTTCAAAGAGTTCATTTTCTAGTCTTCATTTAAGAACCAAAAATATAATCACAGTCTTTTTTTTTTCTGTTTATGCCATCGAGACTAAAACTGATCTATGGTTTTCTTTTTTTTTTTTTTTTTAAAGTAGGCTTCTCACCCAGTGTGGAGCCCAACACAGGGCTTGAACTTAGGACCTCGAGATCAAGGCCCGAGCTGAGATCAAGAGTTGGATGCTTAACCAACTGAGCCACCCAGGGGCCCCTCTGGTTTTTATTTTCAACTTAAAAAAGTTTTTCATTTGGTTTGCATATTTATACTAAACTGTCATAAAAGAAACTTTAGTCTTTTATCATAAATAAAATTGTTTGGAGGTCATATGGTCATTTAGGAAGCTTGTCTTTCTCCAAAGAAAGCACATATCTACTAACAACAACAACAAAAAAAAATCCAAGGGTATAGATCAATATTTAATATTCATGAAGGATATATATTTGATAATTTACTGACTTATACTGATATATTAAAAATCCAAGTATATAAATATCTAAATGGAATACTTGTATTTCACAAAATACAAAATATTTCTCTCCTCTTTTTAGTGACACCAGTCCTTCCATTTTTAAGATATTGATTCTGTATCTTAAAAAAAGAAGAATAAAACACAATTTTCAAACTTTTATGTAATTGTTTCAAATCCTCCCTGGAGAGCAACTTTAAAACTCTCAAAACATACAGTAAGAACATTAGGGATTATTAAATCTTGCAGACTCAGGAAAAAAATGAAAACGCCACATGGAATTAGGTCATCTAGCCATCTCTTCATTCAATTTATTCTTTCCGCAACCAATAGACAAAGCTAAAGGAACTAGTACCAAATAAACACTATTTTCCCTAGGATTACAGTTATGAGATTAAAAAAATATATATATACGAGGTAGCATTTGTCACATGAGTTACCATGTGGGCAGTTGCCACACATATTTGGATAAGCAGGGCACCAATATTACAACTGGTGCTCAGAAATTTTTCAGCTTTATTTTTCTGTCTACATAAAGGTCATGTTGAAAAATATTTAAAGCTAAGAGCCTGGGTTTTGGGGTTTTTGTTTTTCAGCTACCTACCACTGTAACTCTTTCGTTTAAAAGTACAGGGTTTTTCAAATGCCAAAGGAGATCTATTGATTTTTTTTTTTTTTTTGGTTGTGTGGAATTGATGTTTATTCACAAGGTATTTGTTCTGTATGTTGAAACACTTATTCTAAATGTTATCCTGAGGGGGGAAATGCAGGTAAAGTCAGAAGAAATGCTTAAAAGCTATTGATGGCAGAGCACCTGGGTGGCTCAGTTAGTTAAACGTCTGACTTCAGCTCAGGTCATCATCTCACAGTTTGTGAGTTCAAGCCCTGCACAGGGCTCTGTGCTGACAGCTCAAAGCCTGGAGTCTGCACCTTCCTCTCTCTGCTCCTCCTCTGCACGTGCTCTCTCTCTCTCTCTCTCTCTCTCTCTCTCTCTCTGTCAAAAATAAATAAACATTAAAACAAAATTTTAAGCTATTGATGGAAAAGCACTTTTTTTTTTCCTTTACAAAGTTAAGTAACCGAGGTTTGTTAAATTCAAATCCTTGTAAGAGACTACAAGTCTCTTTAGTGAGACCCTAAAATGGCTTTTTGTTTGTTTCGGGGTGTTTGTTCACTGCTCTCACAGTATTTCACTAAGAGTCTCCATTTTTAATATAATTGAACCAAAAGAAAGTATTACTGGGATTGTGGTGAATTTCTTTTCCTTCAAAAAAATGTATATTAGTGTTGCTGTATTGTTTTTACAGTAGAAAAGTATAAAGAAAATGCCCTATTCTAAAGAATGCATCAAGTAAATGGACTCATTCCAAATTGAACATAATCCAAAGCAACTTGAAGGAAGAGGAGATGGATGTAAAAGGAACCCACTGAGATAGATTTCCTCAGTTTTTAAGGTCAACCTCCTATTAGCCGGAGATCCAATTTTCCAAAGCATTTTCTTTTTTCTGCCTAAGATGTAACTACTCATTGGGCCCAGAGCTGGTAGCAACTTTTCAGAAATGGGGGGTACCTCTCTTTTTTCCCCGACAGGAAACAGAACCTGAAGTAGGCAAAACTTTCAACACATCTCCCCAACCATTTTACCTCTAGAGATCCATCCATCTCACTAATAGAGTTTAGCTTATAAATGTATGCCTTCCTTCGAATTACTTAAAAGCAGGGCTCCCCAAAGTGAGATTCCCTGGTGACCTGGGGTGCCAGAAGAGATGATTTTAGAATACAGCATTAAACAATCTTGAATAAGAAAGTCATTTCCTTTTCAACTCTCTTTAAATCCTCTGGTCTAGTCAAGGAGAAAGTCTTCATTTGATGCCAGGACGTCGAACACTTTGTACACTTGTTAACCTCTGTTGTAACAAAGGAAAATAAGCTTCTGACTCAGGCCTGCTAGCAGGCACCAATCACTACCTAGAAATTAATAAGCCAGATTATCGTCACTGTATGTATTTGAATAATTATATTTTTGAAGTGTTTTTTTTTTAAATAAATGTATTTAAGGTTTAAAAACAGAATTAATTTAAAAGAAAAGAATAAGTTTGCAATGGTCTATATCCTTGCAATTCAAAATGAGATCAGTGGACCAGCCACCGTGGCCTCACCAGTGAGCTTATGAAAGTGTTAGATTTTTGGCCTCTCTCACGCCTACTGAATCGGAATCTGCATGTTAAACAAGATTCCCCACGTGAATTGTATGCACATTAAAATTTGAGAAACTCTGAGGTGGCACCAGAGTTTGTCCAAAACCATGCAGGAAGCTTGCAAATGACTGAACTTTGGGGTTCGCTGTTTGGATTATCAGGTGGGCCATCCTCCAGGCCTCACAGAAACTGGCTAGCACAGATCAGAAGGACAAGGGGATAACTTCAGTGTTTGCAAAGGGAAGTCACAAACCATCAAAGGATTGTGAAGCCAACGAGGGAATCAAAATTAATAGTGTTGGGCATGTTGCAGGTAGGCTAAAATTACCTTAAGTATGCTCCTATAATATCCTGTCATGCTCCACAGATCATTCTTTTTGACCAGTGAACACTACAGTAAAAATTCTACTTACCCTCTCTTTCATCCCTCCTCCTTCCCTTTCAAGGGCTGGGGTTTTCTGTACACCTTCTGCATAACAGTGAGTGACAAGGCTCCTTGCACCTACTAAATTAGCATTCCCTGGTCTTTTCTCCTAGAGGTGAGCCTAATTAGAGAGAAGATTATGCTTAGAATTTAGGACAGCCTGGGGCACCTGGGTGGCTCAGTCAGTTAAGCATCTGACACTTGGTTTTGGCTCAGGCCACGATCTCACAGTTTTGTGAGTTCGAGCCCCTCATAGAGCTCTCCGCTAACATCACAGAGCCTGCTTGGGATTCTCTCTCTCCCTCTCTCTCTCTGCCCCTCCCCTGCTCACACTGTCTCTGTCTCTCTCAAAAATAAATAAATAAACTTAAAAAAAAAAAAAAACAGAGGAGGGCACCTTTTGGGATGAGCACTGGGTGTTGTATGGAAACCAATTTGACAATAAACTTCATATATTGGGGAAAAAAAAGAAATCAATTAATGGAAAGGTAAATAAAAAAAACAAAAATGTTTGGAAATGAAGCTATGTTCTTAAACCCAGTAGTCAAGAAAATACGATGACAATTAGATAATAAAAATTCAACACACTAAAAAAAAAAAAAAACAGAAAGAAAGAAATTAGGACACTCTGGGTCCTCTGTGTCACGTGATGCCACTGGAGGCAAAAGAGCACAGCACCCAGTGCACCCCATTACTGCCGCAGAGAAGTCACACTGTCAGTCAGTCACCAAGATGGGTGGCCCTTTAGTCAATGACCAGGTACTTCAGGCCAAAATTCTACGTGTGTGCCAATTCAAAGGCCCCTTCAACAATCTAAAGAATTTTTCTGAAATACAGAGTAAAACAATGACCAAAATATACATGACTGATGATACCATAAAAGCTAAAAGCTAAAAATATGTAGTTACAGCCATCCAGATATTTCTAGAATATCCCGATTCAACAGATGTTAATAAAAGATTTTTATTTCCGCCAGGTGTTAGGCCTAACACCAGAGCTCAACATCAGAAACTCAACTGTCCCAGCACAAAACACTAATAGGAGACCAAGACCGTATGGTTTTGCAAAGAAAATGAAAAGGGAATCTAAATGGGTAAAGAAAAACGGGGAAATTAACAACAAACAATAGATGCAAATTCATGGTCTGGTATCCATGATAAGAATTACATGCCATTCATTACAATGAAAAGAACACTGTGAACATTTGTTAGATCTCTTTTCCCTTTAGTTATTTTGAGAATGGCTTATGTAGGCAGAACATTACAGAGAACAAAAAATATATGTTACAATGTAAGATTACTTGAATGGTTCTGAAAGAAGTTAAGAAAAAAACAATCAAAAAAAAAATCATGGGTGTTGAGGAAAACAGTAATAACTGCTAATATCTACTGAGTTTTCCAAGCCATTCATACATATTAACTCCTCTAATCCTCATGACTCCAAGACAGATATTGAGTCTTAATACTACTATTAACGACATCAATTAACACTACGACTAAGAACGCCATTTTGCAGATGAGGAGATTGAACTGTAAGGTGACAAAATAACCTAAGGTCACAGGCCTGGGAAGAGAGCTGGGTAAAAATCAGACACACGTGAAATCCAAACTCAACACCATACTCTTCAGCCTGCTTCCTAGCCTGCCCAAGTCACGATGCACCTTTTTCATCACTCTCTAATACGGTCCCAAATAAACCATTTTTCCACAAGGTCAATGACCTGTGGAGTCTGCATCCGTTAAAGGGCTGGGGCATTTTTATAGAACCATACCTTAAAACAGGAGAACTAACTTTTGGCATTAAATGCTTCAATAGTGATTAGAACTACTTACTTGGCAGAATTAAATTTTAAGGCTGCTTGGGGGGAAATATTAACAGCTGGGGGAAATTTTTGTTGGAAGCAAAACATACTTTGAGAAATGCTTAACTCAAGTATTCCCCTTTTATTAGGACTACTTAATGAAGTACAAAGCATTAAAATAGCTGGCCTGAATATTTATTAGAGCACCAGCTGTTCCCTCCAGATTTTTAGAAATTCAAGACTTAGTGCCAAGTATAATTTAGAAAAAAAAAAAAAAATCTCAACAAGTAAAAAGAGCCCTATGTCTTATAATACTTCTGTAAATAGTAAACAGTAGCTGGAAGAGGTATACAACATCACTTTGCCTTTTCAATGAGAGGAGCCAAAGTGTTTTGCCATCTATTTCCAAATACTAATTGGTTATCAAGGTTGGTGATTACATTGCTTAAAAATTATACCTTGCATTTCATAATTAACAATCTTTTACATACAGATACCATCAGTGCTAACCACAGTGTTTGTCCCCCATTCTGGGTCTTTTTTTTTTTTTTAAGTAGTCTTTACACCCACTGCAGAGCCCAGAGTGGACCCCAACATAGGGCTTGACCTCACAAGATCAAGACCTGACTTGAGATCAAAAGTTGGACACCCAACCAACGGAGCCACTCAGGCGCTCTTTTTCTTTCCTTTTTCAGAGCAGTGTGATAACTATGCCCCAGTAACACATCTCAGAGAAATACTTTAGAATTTTTTTCCAGATTTTATTTCTTTCAAAAAATGTCCACTTTAGGAGCCCAGCCATAACCAAATACCTAATCTTTTTAAAGGGGGTAGGAAAAAGTCAAGAAAATTATCTGAAAATTCATTATGCACACTCTGAATATTCTACATTGAAGCTTCCCTTGCTAAAGTAAACTGACAGGGGTGCCTGGGTGACTCGGTTAAGTGTCCGACTCTTGTTTCAGCTCAGGTCATGATCTCACAGCTTGTGAGGCTGAGCCCCGTGTCAGATTCTCTGCTTGAGATTCTCTGCCCCTCCCCTGGTCACACGTGTGTACGTGTGTGAGCGCACATACACACGTCACTCGCTTTCTCAAAATAAATAGTAAAAAATTTTAAATAAAAATTAACAAGAGAAAAAAAAAGTAAACTGACAAACATCAGGCTTGAGTCTCCTGTGTTGTGTCACTGTCAGCTCTTTGTGACAGTGCGGCACACGGGGATGTGGGAGAAGAAATGTCCCTGCAATGGCATTGCAGCAGTGAAATCAACAAAACTGCCCTAGAGATACAGAAAGCAACTCCCCTTCACCCCATCCCCAAATGAGGGTACGGAGGGCTGGAGAAACAGGAGAAAGTCCCAGGAAAGGAAGAGCACCTTGACCAGCGAGGCCGATATTTGAAGGGGAGGACAGTTCACTATCTGGCATCTGTGGTTAGACCCAGTCCACTGCCCTGAAGTGTGCAGGGCAGCTAGGGCAAAAGAACAAAATGTCTATTTCTTCACTGTTCCTGTCGAGTAAACAACTAGCTTCTATCCCTATATGATGCTAATTTTTAGCATACTAATTGCAGCACAAGAGGTTCTGTTTAGCAGAGATTTTCTCATTTTGTTTTTAGGACTTTCAGATTTAAAAATAAACTGGCATTTTTGGATTAATAAAAAATTCCATGAAGGATAAAATAGGCCGCATTATTTTTTTCTCATAAGCAACGAACACTAGCTTCATGTGCTGGTGAAATCAGTCACTCTTTGGTCATGGCTCTACACTACCCACTCCCAGCTCCCCCAAGTGTCCTCTCCAGACAGCATTTGGAAGAGATGCTACATCTTGCCAAGAAAAACAACCAGAGCTTCTCAAACTCAGCTGGGCATCAGAATCACCTGCAGGCATTTAAAAACAAAACAAAACACACACACACACACACACACACACACACGCACACAAAACCCCACAATACCAAGGCCCCATCCAGGACCTACTGAATCAGATGCCCTGGTGGGAAGACTAAAATTTCCTAACAACTTACTAACTACACTGCTACATCTATAAAGAGGTGAAATGCCAACTGATCTTACAGAAGTCACTCTAGTTAGTGAGACGGACTTCCTGGGCATGAAGAGATTCACACATAGAAGAAGGACCCACACAAGCAATGATTTTGTTAAAACATGCCTTGACCATCAAGATTCAAAAACATCTGAAAGCTAGAATGGTGGTTTTCAATAGTTTGTTTAAGCAGGAGACCCCTCTTTTCAAGCAAAGTTTTTCATGGTATCCCAAAATATCAAACCTAATGGCTGAGTTCTCAGGCGGGGAGAGAGGTCACAGATACTCCCTGTCAGCCCAAGCATACCTCAACGAAGCCTAGGGCTTCTGGCAGCACAGTTTAAAAACTGCAGGGCTCGGGGCGCCTGGGTGGCGCAGTCGGTTAAGCGTCCGACTTCAGCCAGGTCACGATCTCGCGGTCCGTGAGTTCGAGCCCCGCGTCAGGCTCTGGGCTGATGGCTCGGAGCCTGGAGCCTGTTTCCGATTCTGTGTCTCCCTCTCTCTCTGCCCCTCCCCCGTTCATGCTCTGTCTCTCTCTGTCCCAAAAATAAATAAAAAATGTTAAAAAAATAAAAAATAAAAAAAAATAAAAATAAAAAATAAAAACTGCAGGGCTGGAATAAGACATATAAATGGGATAAACATATAGCACTAAATCTAAATTCAAATAATTAACTAGAGGGTTAGGGCCGCTGATTAGCACTTAGCCTAAGGAGATGAGTTTGACAGAAGTTCACCTGAAAAAGAAGTGAAGGTTTCATTTCACTAGAAATTCACTTTGAGCCAACAATGTTCTCTGGCTGCCAAGAAAAGCCTGTGTGGTTTAGCTGAGGTTAATCACTACTATTTGTATTGAGAGATTTACCTTTTACCAAGCACCTTCATGTGCATGCTCTCCTTTAATACTGGATAACAACTCCATGAGATATTGGAATTATTTTCCCCATATTTGAGAGAAGCAACTGAGGAAATAATTTGTGAGAGTAACTTACTCAAAGACAAATCCAGGCGGTGGCAGAGGCTTCTACCTATAGGTCCAGCATGGCCTAGAGACTTAAGAGGAAGTTCAATAGTAACAGCCCACTGCTTTCTGCATGGTTGGAACAGTGAGTGAAGAATGTGTTCCACTCTGGTTGCTACATTAATGGAAGTGTGTCTGACCACAGGCAGAGTATCGTGACAAGGGCAAAGAACAATCTGGAAATTGTACATGAAGAATACATGGAGGAATTTAAAGCTGGAAAACAGAACAGTTTTTAAAGATGGAAAACAGAAGGTTTAGGAAAGACAAAATACCTGTTTTTAAATACTGAAGGGCTACAGAGAAAGGAGGTAAGTTTTGTTTCATATCACAAAAGTGTTATATAGGCCCTTTCCCTTCTTCTGAAAAATTCTGTGCTAAAGCCATTAGTTGGGACCAAGCAAGGTAGGCCTTTGTGCAAGGACGGGTATGAAGAGGGATGTGGAAGCCCAGAGCACAGTATCAGAGCCCAATCAGAGTAGGGAGGGTATTTTGGGGTGCAGGGTTGTGGCATTCATGTTGCAGCATCAGCAGGTAAGGAGGGCAACAGGAGCAGCTGTGGAAGACTGGCTACATATAAGGAGAACTTATCAAATAAGTAAACTGTTAAGAATAATGGGAGCCAGGAATCTCACGATCAAAGAAGGTATTTACAAATATAGAAAAGGAAAAACCTAGAATAAACCCCATGGTATCAAATAGGGATTTGAGGTATCATGGAAATCATGATTTTCAAAATATAAATAAATATAGAAACGCATATGTAATATATGCATATGTGCATATATGTATATACATACACATATGCCGCCATTATATCCACTGGGAATTCCCAGGGGTGGTGATACCCTCATAGCGATGAGCACACTTAGCAACTAGATCTTGGCTTCTAAATAACATTTGCCACTCAAAGGAACCAAGACTCCTTGGAGAAATGACCGATACAATAGATGACACCCCAAAATTACAAAATGAGCTTGGAACATCTTGTTCTGCCAGAAAGCACAGAAATGTTCAAAGAATGATGGGAGTTAAAGGGCACAGGAGGGTGGGGGGGCGGCGCCTGGGTGGCTCAGTCGGTTGAGCTCAGGTCTTGATCTCACAGTTTGTGGGTTTGAATCCCATGTCAGGCTCTCTGCTGTCAATGCAGAGCCTGCTTCCAATCCTCTGTCTCCCTCACTCTACTCTTCCTCTAGCCTCTGTTTCTCAAAAATAAATAAACATTAAAAATAAACAAACAAACAAATAAATAAATAAATGGCACAGGAGGCAGCATGGCCACCAAACCTGGGACCAACTGCAACATCAAAGTAAGGAGGGTAATAGTTTATTTTTTATTTTTAATGTTTATTTATTTTTAAGAGAGAGAGACACAGAGTGTGAGCAGGGGAGGGGCAGAGAGAGAGGAAGACACAGAATCTGAAGCAGGCTCCAGACTCTGAGCTGTCAGCACAGAGCCCGACATGGGGCTCGAACCCATGAGCTGTGAAATCATGACCTAAGCCGAAGTTGGACACCCAACGAACTGAGCCACCCAGATGCCCCAGGAGAGTAACAGTTTAAAATGCACTGAAGAAAAGGAAGCAACTTCTTACTGATTTATATAAATTAACAGGTTGAAATTTTGATGGGGACTGGGCTATTTACGTTGTTTGGACGTAACCTGTCACAAAATATGTACAAATTACAAAAGGAAAAAGAGTAACTTCATGGCAGAGCAGCTTTGGCAGACCACACTTTAATCAAGTGACCATCAACAGTAACAGGACAAACAGAAATCAGTGCCATCTGATGGGATGCCATGAAACGAACAGGGCACCATTTCTGTAATTTTCCTACCAACGATGCACAGTCTGAATCTAAGAATGAGAAAATGGAAGACAAACCCAAAGGGAGGGACATTATACAAAATAGCTGGTTTATAATCTTCAAGTGTGTCCAGATCCTGACAGAGAAGGACTGAAAGAGCTAAGTAAATACAATGTATGTTCTGCATTGGATTCTTTGCTTTACAAGACATGACTGGAACAACTGGGAAACTTGAATGAGGTCTGAGGATTAGATGATGGTAATGTATCAGTGGTAATTTCCTGGCTTGGATGGCTGTCCTGTGGCTATCTGGGAGAATACCCTAGTTTACAGGAAATATACAGTGAAGTGTTGGTGTAACAGCCATCTTTCTGGCAACTTTTTCTCAAAAGATTCAGGATAAAAACAAATTATACCACATGCAATTTCTCTGTAGGTCTAAGATTGTTTCAAAACAAAAATTAAAAATCAGCCACAGTAAATTACAAGGATGGGAGTTACAGGGAAACATATTACATCTACTTGGAGGACAAGTGAAACTCTAACAATTAAAGTGGTCCAAAAACAGATCCATGTTTAGATGGGTTGGCAGGATGTTAGAGAAAATGTCTCACTGAATAGGAAGTTAGAGGAGATGACGTCTAGGTACTTTCCAATGATTTCATAATTCGTTCGTTCAACAAATATTTATTAAACATCTACTATGTTCCAGACAATGTGCTAGACACTGAGATTATGAAAATGATGGAGAGACAGTCCCTGCAGGTGAGGCCCTTATAATCCAGTGATGATTAATGATTCAGAGGTTAGAAATGTAAGATAGTCATCAGTGTCACATATAGAAAGAAGCATGTGTCTTCAGTACTCCATTGTCTTTAATTGTCTTTAATAATCCAATTTTCATTTATGAATTTTCAATAGACTACACATAGTTTATTATACTATCATATTCTCTAACATTTTCATCCTAACTCTTTATGCTAGTGGGTGGTGTTAATTGAGGCATATGCAAAAACTTTATCACTTTTCAATTATGAACAGATGTAAGTGACTTACTTGATGTTTTATTTTAAAATTAAAAGCATCTTCTAAAATAAGTTTCAAAGGAGAAGCTGGGGCTATCGTTACTAGAGGAGACTTAATACTTGAAAAGCGAACCCTGACACCTTCTTCAAACAGCTCAAAAGTCACTCCACATCTCTGTGCTCCAGTTTCTTCATCTGTCACAAAGATGTCATAATATGCTTGTTAAGATGCTTTGAGATGCTTAGAAGAAAGAGACCATAATTATAAAGCTTTGTTAAAACACGGGTTGCTTTCACCTTATGCCTGGGATTATTATTGTGGACACATTAAGACAGAGTGATCCATTTTAGCTCACCTTGGCAATTTGATGCTGGGTGGAACATCATTTGGTTTTCTACCTTTTCCCCCTTTGCTTCATTTCTATCTTCCAGGGATATCATCAAGTGTGAATGCTTCAGTGCCTTCTCACTGACCCAAGAGTGAACAGCCAGACCAAGCAAGTTCAGTATTCAATTACTTTCCCCACTGAGGTCTATACACCTTTGTTACACTTTTTCCATATGACACTTTCATAACCATATTTAGCTTTCTTCCTACCATCTCCCTGTAATTCAAAAGGCAATTTAGACTCCCATATGGTTGCCATCGAAGCTAACAGATGTCTAGCAAATTAAAACAAAAATTATGACTTATAAACTGCTGATGTATCGTCATTCCAGAACATCTTACAATTTATAGTGAATCATAAGATAAGGCTTCCTACTTGATGCCCCCCCAAGGTTCCCTAAATCTCTCTCCTCTCTGAATTTAAGCCCTGTGGAAACAAATTAGATACAATATTCTGCCATCAACCCAGGATAAACCTCCTCTTAAAGACACAATGTAATATTTGAAAGCACATCAAAGAGAAATTTGGCCTCAAGTATCCAAGGCTGTTCTAATTGTACTGTAAAGAGAAGAGAAAAACCAGTTGGTGTCCCCAAGCCATTCTTGGTTTTCCCAAGACATTCAAGGTTTCCACTGATCCATGGGGCTTTTTTTTCTAATAAGTGACAAATTTACTGAATCCATTTTACTGAATCCTAGGAAGATCTTAAAGGTATTAACATTTCCTAGTGGTAATGATGCCAAAGTATCAGGCTAAAGTATTCTAGAAGTTCTACAGTGCAGAATGGAACTAGTATAAAGTCTAGAGACAATAACAATAATGATAGTCACCATGTGTTACATATTGAGACATTGTACTGGGTAATATGTTACTCACTGAATCCTTGAAACTATAATTCCATTAGATAATGTTATCCTTCCTTTATAAACCAGAAATTATGGCTCAGTGCAGCAGAGTGTATGTTCCAAAGATGGCCGCAAGCCACATGACCTTGACGTTTGTCCATAAAAGGTAGAATTTCTTTCTTCTCCCCCTTGAAATTTAGCAGACTCCATGTGTGCTTTAACGAGTAAAACAGACAAAAGTGACAATGGGGCAGGTAAGTAGTTTTAACTGGCTGGAACCTTCTTTCAGTCTCAGAGACAGGAAGAAGCCTCAAATAGGTGCTCTAACCAACAATCGTGGCTGAGCTGTAAGCAAACATCAACTGCCAGTCATGTGAGTACACCATCCTGGCCACCCTACCTCAGTGAGACTTCACATCTCACTGCAACTGCCCAAGAGACCCCAAGGGCAACTGCCCAGATGAGCCTGCTCAAATCACATAACTGTGAGGTATAATAAAAAAGTTTTGTTTGAAACCACTAAGAGTTGGGGTTGATTGTTACATAACAACAGATCAACAACACCAGAATGAGGTCAATTTACTTGCCTACAAACAGTTAAGCATTAAAACCAAAATCCAAAAAACTCCAGAGCAAAACATCTATTAATGGTGTGAGGTGATGTGGGGGTTCAGTCCCCCAAAAAAAGAGACTTTAAAACAAAATTCCCTGTCTCTTCCCTCACCCACCTCAAAGCAGCCTAAGGGTTTTCCAAGAAATGTCCTAGTAGGGTGACACCCTCAATAAAACCAATTCCCTTCTGGCTTGAGGTCTTCCAAAATAGGGAAAATGAGATTTTCCCCACCACCCTGTGACAACTAATGAGAAAGGAATCTGTACAAGATGTTGACTTTGTTACTCAGAATATCGTACAACTGTTATATAAAAGGATTCATATTTTACACACCAAACTGTAACTCTAATAATAAAAAAAAATTTTTTTTAATGACTCACAGGACTCCATTTGAGATTCACAGTTGGGGACAGGGAAGAATGCAAACTACACCAATGAGTGAATAAGCCAAGAAGAAAAAATGAAGTAAGAAAACTGATCTTCAGACAACTCTCAGTAAGAGAAAAGGTCTGTAGTAAGTACTCCCATAGATGCTATTTTCATTATACACGGTGCCCATCTCTTGTATTTTTCTTCCCTAGCCTGTTGGAACGTGACAGATACATTCTTTGTCAGAACTAGAAAGAACCTTACAATTTATCCAACTCCTTCATTTTAAGAGCTGAGAAACTGAGGCCCAGGGCAGTTAACTGACTAGCAAGGAGTCAAACTACCCATTAGCAAGAGAACCAAGCTCACAGTGCCAGGGTGACAATGTCCACATGTCAATTTTATTTCACCAGAACTACACCTCCAAACGTCCTCGATGTATGTCACATTTATTCTAGCATCTCACAGCGTGAAAATGAAAGATTAGGAAGCCGTGCTCTCTATTATGAATCTCTTCTTCATAACTGTGTAAGGGTAGCATCGAGTCTGCTGTTTCTGGCAGTAACTGACAGGATGGTAACTCTGTATTGGGTACAGATGTGCAACTTGACAGAAGCAGACTGCCAAGTTACTGACCCCCGTTCTTCAGTCACTAATATCTTAGTCTGAATTACTGTACTTTAATCGAATGTCATGTTACCTTCCTGCTGATTGTGATGAGAGACTATGGTACTGACACACTGGGAGATTTAAAAAAGGGGTAATTTTGAAGTAGACAGCAGGATAGGAAAGGTATGAAGGGGTACCTGGGTAAAAGGCACTAGGCACAGAAAGGAGGGAGGAAGCATATACAAAGCAGAGAAGGGCTATAAGGAATTTTGCCTGGGGTAGCTTGTTTAGTTCCACAGCCTAGGTTTCCTCTCAGGCTTCCCATAAAACTCCCGCCAAAAGACCTTCAAAATCAAACAAGAGGAAGCTCTATTCTGGAAATCTCTATGCACACATTCCGTAATTCTTTGATGCTCTCCACAGTTCTAGTGGAACTGCTACAACCCAATCCACAGAAAATACTAAATTTTCCTCTGTATACTGTACAAAACTACACCAAACTGTTAGGGAAACAGGCCCGAATCCCTTTATTTCTTTTCCACCTCCTGCTATGAAACTACAGAGAAAGCCCCTGGGTGCTTTCTGTTGCCTGGTAGCTGAAACATGCAACTTTTGAAAGTGTTCAAGTAGAATGCAGAGGCCTGGACTCATTACCTCAACAAGGTCCAGTCTCAGTTCAGTAGTCCCTGACTCTCAAAGTCACAAAGTTTCAAGGTCCAATAAAATCAAAACACCTCACTCAGAAATGTGACTACCCAGCACTTTTCAACATTTTTCAGATGACAAAAAGAGAAGCAAAGAAAAAAAATAATTTCTTCTTCCTATTAATTGCAGCAGGGAGGGGGCGACCACTCACAGGAATCACATACAATCTCTGGCAAGAAAAACATACAAACCTGTCTGTGAATGACTAGATACAATATTTATTCATGTTCTCCACCCCCCCCCCATTCTCTTTATGAGTCTTGAGGACAGATGACATGGTGACACAGAGTGGACCCCCAAACCCTTCCATTTCCCTTTGCAAAACATGCAAACCAATGCAAGACACTTCAACAGAAAATAGGAAAAAATGTAAAAATGGCTTTGTTAATGTGAGTAGGAAAAAAAAATGAATATACAGAGCTATATGGATAACTATTCTCATAGCTGTACATGTCTACAACAAATGGCTAAAATTAAAGAACAATCAAAATAAACACACAATGTGTGCATACTGCCGTGGATTATGACTGATCCCACCGTTGCATTATTGTGTGTCTCATACTGAACCTACACTGAATAGCAACTTGGAAAACACCCCCAGACAGCCACCATCTTTACTTTCCACTGGGGGGGGGGGGGGCACATTAAGGAAGAAGATGGGATGGGATGGGATGGGGTTGGGGGGGGGGGGGGGGGGGGGGGGGGAGGGGAGCGGCAGGAATAACACAGTCTTTGAACCAACGTTCTCTCCTTGCCCTAGTGAACTCTTTGTCTGGTTGCTGAACACGTTTGTGAAATCAAGGAAAAGAATCCAAACAAAACAAAAGAGTAGGCATCCCAGCCTAATTACAATAGGTGCCCAGCACCCTGTGTTGCCAGCAAAGCCAGAGCGTGGTTTGAATCTTTCGTTCAAGCATTTGCTCTCCGTACCCCCAATAAAACGTATCTCATACATTCTCTTTGCATTTCTCCAAGGTTTCCCCAAAACGGCCCACTCTGTGTCACTCCTTAGAAAAGGAGGACGTGAGGCACGAACACACTGAAACATGTTGATGGTGACTTGTTATCACCCTGAGAAGATACACATGGAAATAAAACCCTCCACCCCACGCGCCCACTAGCCAGTCCATTATGCAAAAGGAGCGCTTTCCAGCTGATGGGGAAGAGCGCGCAGGAAGCGTTATTTACGTGTACATTACAGAACCGTATACCACTGCATCTGCATCCTACACAAAGCCCGAGATGGTGCAAGAAGATACACGCTGAGCATGGCACAGACCAGCCGCGGCAACACGGAGCCAAGCCCTCGTCCAATCAGATCCCCGTTAGAAGGTGGACCTCAGGGTCGGCTCTGCCCGATTAGCCTTCCCTATTATGACACCACGCTCTGCCCAACAGCCATATCCCACCGGGAGCAAATCTAATTCGTGCGGTTGCTCATTTCTCAAACTGCCGAGCCTTTCTTTCATCTGCATCCCTGCTATTCGTCCCTTAAAAAGCCACCCCAAGGCCTGGGTGCCCCCTTTCCGGCTCGGTTTTTCTTTTTACCTCTTCCCACTCCTAAATAGGATTAAATGTTTATCTCTCCAACGCGCAAGCTGGAAAGGCGGAAGGCAAATGCCTCTCCTTGCTCGGGCAAGCGCCCGAGGGGCTGCGAAAAGTAAAAGCAGCAAGCAACGTGGGGGAAATCGCCGCGGATCGATCGGCCACAATAGTTGAAATCCCAGAAGCGCTCCAACTTACCCAAAATATGACATTGAAGCCAAATATGAAATATTTGATGCAACAACTGACTTCAGGACCCTTGTAGTGCTTCCCGGACATCCTCTGGGTTCATGAAGACACTTGCCCCGGCAGCCCGAGTTTGGAGCCCCGGAGCACCGTTGCTCGGAGCAGCCCGGAGGGGAGCAGGGGATCTGGGACGCAGCTCCGGGCCGCGGCTGAGCCGCACGGGGACCGACCGGCGGAGAGCCGCTCCCGCACCTCCAGCCCCCTGCGCGTCGAGGCCGCCGGAGCCGGGGTGGCCGTGAGCTAGCGGAGAAACCGCGCGCTGCAAACCCCGAGCCTCGCCAAAGCTGGCCCCGAGCCCAAGGCGAGAGCCCGCGTCTGTCCGCCAGGCGATCTGTCGGTCCGTCGGTCTCCGAGCTTCGGGCAAACGCGGCCACAGCAGATGCTGGTGGAGACGCTACTCGCTCGCCCGCCCGCCGGCTCGCGCGCGCCCTCCCACCCCTCGCTCCGCCCGCCGCTCGCTCCGCCCGCTCGGCGCGCGGCTCCTCCGCCCGCAGCTCCGCCCTGCCGCCGGCTGCCCGCCGCCAGAGCCTCGGCGAGGCTCGCGCGCGCGCGTACGGGCTCGGGCGCTCCCGGGCGGCCGCGGGTCCACGTAGCCGCACCGCCTCCTGCCACCGCTCTCCGCTCCTCCCGCTGCCTTTCTCCCCGCCCCTTCTAGGACCAGCCGGGAGCGCCGCCGACCCCCCAGCGCGGCAGCGGAGTAGGTGGGGAGGAAGACTGGCGGAAGGGAGGAGGAAGCGCGCCCCGGGATTGGGAGCAGCCTGGCGGAGAGACTGGGATTGAAGAGCAGCGGGTCCCTCTCCGCCATCCGCTGCGGCAGACTGCATCTGGGGGTACGCGGGGGAGAGGGTCGCTCCGGGGCGAGAGGGCTGGGTAGTACGGATCCTGCGAGCCCCCTGTTCCCGGACAAGCCCCCTTCCGGGTGTGACCACACTCGCCCCCTCCTCCACCACCCGGTAGTGCTGCAAGAGAAGACTCCCGGCCACTGAGCGTGAGTGGAAAGGGGTCGTAGACTTTGCTGGGAGCAGAGGGTTGGGGAGCGGGGAAGGGGGAGGAAAAAAGAGACGGGAAATGGGGCGAGTAGATTGGGAGAATTGCAAAGGAACGTCTCCGGAATCCAAGTGTGGCTCCAACCCAACCTCCCCACCTGCCGGAAACATGAGCCTCGTCCCAGAAATGCGGACAACCAAGGAGAGATGGCTCAAAGGAGTCCCAGCCGGGATACAATTCTCACCCTAGGGTCTTGCAGTAAACACAAACTCGGACAGCAAATGCCCCCGCGAGAAGGAATAGTGCCGAAGATCCTGACTGCTTCCAGGAAGTCTTCTGGGAAGTTGGAATTAGGATTATAAATCATAAACCATTAAGCTTTTGACCCCTGGGGAAGGATAGAACGCGTGGCTGGAAACTGTTTTAGAGCGCTGAGAAGGTGTGCCTATTGGTTGCGTATCCGACCTCCTCCTGGAGCACCTTCATGGGTGCTAGGGAGCAGGTTCGAAATATGAGCAGTTCAGAACTGTGTGTAAATGTGTATGGGAATGTTTTTTCCAAGCTTCACAGAATTAGAAGGAGAGATGAAATCAGGAAAAATTTCCAGCACCACCCATGTAACCTGGTACTGCACGCAGAAATCTGCGTGTTTCCTAAACTCCCCATGTGATACTTAGTAGGCTTATATTTGAGAACCTTTTGCATAGGGTTTCTCTGGTTAACTGCCTATCACTTTTCTCAAAAATAGGATAGCTAGTTGACAACCTGTAATCCAGCTTTAGAGGGGCAGGAAGTTGCTTTTTCTTGCAAGAAACCATCTTTTGAGATAAGCTTGGCCTTGAGAGGGATTGAGGGTATATTGAGGTCACAGGGGACCCACAAACGTGAGAGGATCAGGAGATCCTATCTATTCAATACCACAGAACTATGATACTAGCTAACACAGTGACTTCAGCCCTTTGGATGATAGAACCCTCTCTCCCTCATAAGTGCCCTCCACCTACAGAAAACACACAGCATACTAACCAGGTAGGCTAAGCTTCAAAGGTAAGGTCTGCCTTCAACAGCAGATTCCCTTCTAACAGGAAGGCACTGAGAAGCTTTACCTAGACCTATTCCTGCGATATTGTAACTCTTTCTATATATATAAATAGAACAGTTCCTGTAGATTCCTGGATAAGTCAGAGGAAAGGTCTTTCTTAAGTAGAGCTAACACAATTCAGAAAAGGACTGGAAATTAGATCCAATTGGATCTAAGTTGAGTTGATCCCTAAGCAGGATTTATCTTTGAAATAAAAACAAAGAAGGGAGAGTTCAGATAACTCATCAGTAATCGGGAAGACTAGTTGAATTCTCATTTCCTATGTCAAAAGTAAGTTTAAGTACATTTGTAAAGCAAACCAGAAGAAAACAGAGTATTTGTTTAACCTCTAGCTAGAAGTATTTCTCAACTAAGAAGCAAAAGAAGAAAATGATGTGGATATGACTGGGTAGTATCTTAAAATGCATCAAGCATTGTTTTAAAAGGCAACCTAAACCGGGGAAAGAATATTGACAGCAGACATGAAAAAAAATCTGAATGTCTGTAAGTAGGGCTCATATAGCTGAAGCTAAATATGAAATCTCAATGATTGAGTATAAACAGAAAACAAACTATATACAAACAAATACGAATAGTAATAAATATATGGTGAAAATCAACCTTACCAGTAATAGAAATAGACATTAAAACAAATTAATGATAGGGGGCCTCTGGCTGGCTCGGTCAGGTGAAGCATGCAACTCTTGACCTCAGAGTCATGAGTTTGAACCCCACGTTGGGTGTGCAGCCTACTTAAAAAGAATAAATAAATAAATAAATAAATAAATAATTTTTTTTTGGAAAATAATTACAAAGGTATTAAGATAATGAGCACTGGTTTCCTCATTCGTTGCTGGTCCTTGTGAAGGGATATCATCCATTTGGAAGGCATTTTGGCTGTGTGTCCCAGGTCAGGGAGTGCCTACACTTTGACTCAGCAGTCCCACTTCTGGGAATCTAGCCAAAGAAATACTCCAAAATATGGGGAAAGTTATATACTGCAATTTGTACATCATGGCATTATTTATATTGAAGATTTGGCCACAGCTTAAAGATCCTGGGGTAGGGACTATGGCCGTGTCCTTGTAGCCACCTGAACCTGGACCATAATGTTACTTCATGTTTTTTGCCTGTGCCCATGTCATTCTTGCCTCTGCCTAAAACACTCTCCTTGCCCTTTGTCTGCAAGCTGACTCCTCTTACTTATCCTCAACACTTTTTAGCTCCAGTGTGCTAAACTGTTATGCACTGTTATATTAGTTTCAGGTGTACACCATAGGGATTCAACAATTCTATGCTTTGCTCAGTGCTCATCACCGTAAGTGTGCATTTAATCCCTTTCACTTATTTCACCCATCCAGCATTTGCAAGGTTCTTTCTTTTGTTCCCTCAACACTTCCTACATTCTTCCATTTTGCATTAGGAGACTACCTGTAATTACTTGTTTCCCTGCCTGTCTGTTCCACTCTGCTGTGACTCCTTCAAGGGTGTGGTCCATCTCCTTTTAATTTTAGAATCACTAGCGCCTTGCTTAGGTGGCAGGTGCTTGATAAATATTTTTTTAACGAATGAATCATTTACTCAAACATTTTGCAGCCATTAAGGATGATGATTATAAAGAGTATGTGGCAATATGAATAATTATAATGTTAAATTTCCAGGGCACTGTATATGGAATTATATCCAAGTAATATTGTTAAATGAAGAGAGAAAAGTGCAAAACAGGATATACAATGGGCTGCCATTTTGTAGGGGAAGAAAAAGAGCGTTGACAAAGGAGACTGGAAGCTTTGTATACACACATATTTCTGGTTAATGGGTCAGTCATCTACAGAAGAAAATAAGAGAAATTGATAATAGAGGTTTGGGGTGGGGTTGGGGAGCACACTGGAAAACTAAAAGATATGATACAAAAGAGACCTGCTGTATATTTTAATATACCCTTTTGTTTTTGAAATGTGTACAATGTGGATGATATAACTGTTTTGAAAAATAGATCAACCCTACAAAAATTTTATGCAATTGGATGAAATAAGTTAGGAGTCACTTCTCAATAAATAATAACAGTTGTTGGTTGTGGGATTGTGGGTGATTTTGTTTTCATGTCTCTGGCTTCCAATTTTTTTTTTAATGTAGCTATATTGTTTTTACAGTCACAAAGATAAAATTAAAAAGACTAAACAATTAACTAAATAATCATTGTATGTATTTCATCACAACTTCCTCACTTCTCCTTAAATTTTGATCTATCTTAAGAAGAAAAGAAGAAGAACAGTTTTCTCCCTGGAGACTCTTATGGTCATCTCCTCTATAATTCTGATGTTGAAAAATGGTTAGTAAGTTTAACTACCAAAAAGTTAACCAGTCTTTCAAATAGCAGTGAGAACATGTTAAATAGGTAAAGCATGTTCTTCTAACAGTTGCAGAGCTGAACAGCAAGATATGACAACAGCATTATACCAAATTTAAGACACCAAATTTAATGAGCTTGTCTGTCTCTGTTTTACTCGTCTTGCCCACTTTTCTGCCTCCCTCCTCTCCCTTTTACTGTCTCTGCTCCTCTAGTCCTTTTTTTCACTTCTATGCAACCAGCACAGCTGGTTACCTCCCCTCCCCCATTGCCTCCTTCCTCTCAGAACCTGAGGAGTGTTCTAGTGTCCCCCCCTCTTTTAACATCCATATCTTCTGGGAAGACCAGTCCCCTGCCAGGCTCCAAGGGATGTCTTGACCTTCTAAGACAAACTTGGCTCTTGCCAATGTTTCGTTCAGAAATGGGCTGTGACACAATTCTGGCCAATGAGACATGAGGAAAATGTGCTGAGGGGTTCCTCACACCTAAAAGATGGTTTCTTTTTGGCCTTGGATTTAATTGTGTTTGGATACAACAGCTCGATCCTATATGTAGTCTGATAGTAAAGACCGTACCAACAAGGGCAGAGTGAGAAACTGAAGAGAACCTAGGCCTTGCAGACATTGCTGCATGGCTGACTTAAGCCTACCTCAGGACTTCCTGTCATAAGAGAGACTCACTTGGTTACGGGCACTGTGAGAGGGGTTTTCAGTTTCATGCAGCTTAAAGTATCCTGACTTAAAACACTCTCCTCTGAGCTTCTCCCCATCCTTTTGACTTTCTCTTCTTGAATCACCTCCAGCTTCTCCATGTTTCCCTCAGTAACACTCTTTTTCTATTTTTCCCTCCCCTGTCCTCTCTTCCCCCACTGTTCTGTCTCTTTGAACTAATACGGGGCAGACCTTTAGTGCACTGTCTGACCAGTTGATAACCCACCCCTTTCTCTCAGCCTTTCTCAGCCACAAAACACTTCCCCACCTCTGGCCATGTTTGTACTTCACAGTGGACAGGGCTGTGTAGATCCAGGCTGGCCTGCCAGAGGGTCTTTCTCACTCAAGGGGGTTCAGTAAAAAAAGGATCCCTTCCTGTGGCTGAAATGGCGGTGATGTTTTTAGGAGAGTTGGGGTGCCTGTGTTTCCAGCAGGAAGCCAATCTCTCTCTCTCTCTCTGTCTCTCTGCAGAAAGAGGAAGGAAGCATAAATGCTGAGAGAAATAGCACTCTGACAGCGTGGGCCACACAAATGGTGCATTTTGTCTTCTGAAAGGCCTCCAGCCATGCTAAAGGCTTTCTACTTCTGGGTTTCTTCAAGAGGACCTTGTCCTTGAGGTTTATGAGATTTTTAGACAGAATCCTTACATCTCAGCCCATTTTGTCTTTAGCTACTTTGAAATGGGAACCTCACATTTGCAAATCAAAAAACTTTGATTAGACAATGGGTCATCCCACCTCAAATCCATTGTGAAATGAGGTCAACTTAAAATATTTTTTAATGAGTCATAATATAAAATTAAAGTGTATTCTCATAGTTAATGGATTAACTCTTGTGCCTACTGTTCTTTAATTGAAAAGTGAGTGAATTAAATGTTATATTTTTCTATGAACAATTGGTCCCCCAGGATCAGTACCCGCCCCATGCTCCTCTAATCCCATACCCACACATACCATTAAAGAAGATTAGCTTTCAGAGTCCAAGGAAGAACATAGAAAGTATATTTGTCTCAAAAACATGATTAAACAAGTATATGTAGAACATAATTGTTTCACTTTTTGAAATCAGTTATAATTGCTTGTACAGTAAGATTCTGTCTTTTACAAAATATGACAAAACAGGCATCGATTTTATTCTACTTTCTTTTGAAAATAGCACCTCAATTTCCTCCTGCTTTGGAGTTAGTCAGCTAAGCCTGTGAATCAAGGTGCCAGGCCCCTCCCTCACCTTAGGAGGGAGCAAGTACTCAGAAGCTACCCTTTGTGATACTGAGTAGAGGGAGAAAAAGACCAAAAACCCCCTGGAGTTCAATGATACAGGAACTGAGACCACCTTTCAGATCCTCCTGGTTCTTCCCCCCTCTCTCTGCTCCCAAAGCTAGCTGAGTTCTTTCCAGTAAATTTTCTTTCTGATTAGCCAATGCCTATTTCTATGGCTTAGATCAAAAACTCCTGGGGCACCTGGGTGGCTCGGTTAAGTGTCTAACTTCAGCTCAAGACATGATCCTGCAGTTCATGGGTTCCAGTCCCATGTCAGGCTCTGTGCTGACAGCTCAGAGCCTGGAACCTGTTTCAGATTCTCTGTCTCCCTCTCTCTCTGCCCCCACCCCCACCCCGACTCATGCTCTGTCTGTCTCTCTCAAAAATAAATAAACATTAAAAAAAAAAATCTCCTAATACTATGTGAACTTTTAAAACCGCACCTTTTGGGGCACCTGGGTGGCTCAGTCCGTTTCAGTTAGGGTCATGATCTCACAGTTTGTGAGTTTGAGCCCAGTACCAGGCTCAGAACCTGCTTTGGATTCTCTTTCTGCCCCTCCCTCCCTCCAAAATAAAGTTATTAATTAGAAACTGCACTTTCCAGAGAAAAATACTAACTTCTTTTTTTAAGTTTATTCATTTATTTGAGAGAAAGAGAAAGTGCAAGTAGAGAGGGATAGAGAGGGAGAGAGAGAATCCCAAGCAGGCTCCACCTTGTCTGCTCGAACCTACCGTGAGATCATGACCTGACTGAAGTGGGACGCTTAACCGACTAAGCCACCCAGGCACCCCGAAAAATATTAACTTCTGATTTCAAAAATAACATATTCTCTTTACACAATATTTAGAAAATACACAAAAAACATTTGTAAAGAATCACCCATGACAACATTTCCAAGAAAAACTATTGTCAATATTTTGATATATTTTCTTTATTAATAAATATTTTTATATGATTGATATAAATCTCTGCAGACTTCATTCTGCAGAGAAAAAATGTAAACCTATTATATCTTTCATTTCCAGTGCCCCTAAGCTTTGCGCAGTGGCAGTATCATAGCCAACGAGGTTTATCCGAGGCATGATTATTGCTAATGGAAAACTTCTCCAGGGGCTCCCGGGTGATTCAGTCGGTTAAGCGTCTGACTTTGGCTCAGGTCATGACCTCACCCCTTGTGTGTTCCAGCCTCGCATAGGGCTCTGTGCTGACCACTCAGAGCCTGGAAGCTGCTTCAGATTCTGTGTCTCCCTCTCTCTGCTCCTCCCCCCACCTCCAGTCTGTTTCTCTCTCTCTCAAAAATAAATAAAACATTAAAAAAAAAAAAAAGGAATCAAGGAGAAGAAGGAGAAGAAGAAGAAGAAGAAGAAGAAGAAGAAGAAGAAGAAAATATAACTTTTCCAGTGCCCCAAAATAGTGCCAAGAAATCCTCTATTAGAACAGAGGCAAGTCCATCTCAAATTTCCAGGCTGTGGTTATCAGTCAAGATTCCAACCTCATAGCCCCATATCTCAAGCCCTTCAGTGTTTTCCTTTTCCACCAAATATCAGTCTTCATTTCTATTCTTATAAGGCAAACATGCCTGCATGTTCTCTTACATTCCTAAGTCACTCCCAACTCCAAACAATCTCAAAAGGCCATTCCCATCATATAAACCTCACCTTCCATCCATCACCAGATCAAATTACTTCACAGTTAAGTAGAATTCAACTCCTTATGAAATCTGCCCCCACTTAGCGGTAGGCATGCATATCCAGTAATTGTCTCTTTCACATTCAGCCATCTTTAGCCTCTAAAAACTTTGCTTCTGTGATGAAATATCCCTTTCTAGTGAATCTATAATGGGTGGAACACTGAACTTAATGTTCAGAAACAGGGAATAGATACTAACAGATTCATCAGATATCTACTTAGGTTTTATTATGCAGAATCAATTGATTCAGCCACAAATACCTATTGAGCACATCTCCTGTTAAGGCACCTGTGTTCATGGTTCCTGCCCTAAAAGTGCAACTGTAAGAAATAGACAGAGGTAAGAACTCAGGTCGGAGTGAATTAAATGCTATAATTCCAACAAAGTGTGGCATGCATACAGACCATAAATAAAAGCCTCTTCCAGAGCTATTTTTTCTTTTCTTTTTCTTTCTTTTCTACAATGGTAGCATTAAGATAAAACTTCTAGGAACAAAAACTAGTTATGTTAATCAAGACTGAATGTCTTATATCCAAATCATTTATTTGAATGGGGTCAAGACTCTGGACGAATAGGTTTTTGAAGTCATGCTTAACCACATGGTACAGCTGCTGTGGAAAACAGTTTGGTAGTTCCTCAAGACATTAAACAGAATTACCATATGATTCAGCATTTCTGCTCCCAGGTATATACAAAAAAAAAAAAAAAAAAAGGAATTGAAAGCAGGGACTCAAACCGATACTTGTGTACCAATGCTCCTAGTAACACAATAGTCAAAAGGTGACAATAAAACAAGTGTCCATCAACAGATAAGTGGATAAACAAACTGTGGTATATACATTCAGTGGAATATTATTCAGCCTTAAAAAGGAATAACATTCTGATACATGCTGCAGCATGGATGAACCTTGAAAATATTATGCTAAGTGAAATAAGCCATACACAAAAGGGCATATATTTCATGGTTACAGGAAGTAGAATAGAGCTTACCAGAACTGAAGGGCAAGAGGATGGAGAGTTATTGTTTAATAGGTAGAGTTTCTGTTTGTGATGACGAAAAATCTCTGGAAGTGGATAGTGGTGATATTTGCACAGAGTTATGAATACTTAATGCCACTGAACTTAAAAATGGTTGAAATGATAAACTTTATGTTATGTATGTTTTACCACAATAAAAAAGTCTATACTTAAATAACAAATAGAGGAATAGTTCAAAATGTTGATAAGTTGCTCTCACAAGTCTAAATATGATCAAAATTAAATGTCCAATACATGCATTCTAAGGCTATGAGTTGTATGCGTCCTCACTTTAGGAAATCTAAGAGAAGTGCAAAAATAAATTAAGAGGCAATTGCACATAGAAGGATCTATTTTACAGAGGGATTTATCCAAGCATCCCTTTAAACAAGGAGCTTCCCTAGTAAACTTAAGAGTGGAAACACTCCACTATTGAGAGCAGGAACACTCTCTGGAAAGAACTATCAGGAAGCTGGGGTCCCTCTCCAGTGCACAGTCTCAGATAGGAGACCAGCCACTTGTGTCTTTCTCTTTCCAGAGGAAACTCTGGCCCCTCTCAAGACTCCCATGAGAATCCAACACATCTGAGGTGATTTGGGGATGTGTGGTTGAGGGCATATAGCTACGTTCTAAGCTGGCAACCTGAGTTTTCCTTTCAGTGGTTCAGCTGCCTTTTCCATCAGACCGTAGACTCCTTGAAGGCAGGATCAGGTTTTCCTTGTAGTATGTTGCAAGTATTCTATACATGCTGGGTACATAATATTATTTACTGAATAAGTGAATGAATGGATTAACTTTAGTGAAATGACAAGGGAAGGTCAAACAGTTCTGAAATTCTAATATGTAGGAAATCTTACTTGAGTCATAAAGTTCAAATGACACATGCAATCCTAGAGAAATACTTCTCAAAGCATAAAATGAAAAAAAAAATCTGTGTTCAAGTTTATTCTATCTACAAACGAGACATATTTTCTATTGTGTTTGTAATTCTGCCGCTTACCCATATGTACCACATTGACTAAGTTCACAATAAATACTGTTGACAGAATGAATGACAAGGCAAAAAATAGCTTGCAGTACTTTCATTTTTTACAAGTGTGGAAAGCATATTAAACCATCTGCTGATTAAAAATATGCGTGTTTTGACTTGCATATGAATCAAATTAACATACATAAATCCAGCATCTTCACATCACTAGATTCACAGCCATAGCCAATGTAATTTTCCATGTTTCTTCAAATTCATCAATTTCAGTGACATAATTAAGTTATTAGGCATAAAGTACACAGCAGTGATATATAACTAAAAGCTAACTTTTGTTTTATTTCAATTCAATGATTGCTTATCCTCTAAAAATAAAAAGGTGTAAGATTGTTGGAAATCTAAAATTTTATGTTCAAATTTGCTCTATAAATACCTAACATCACCATGGAAAACTAAAATTTGAGGTACAGAACAGGAACTATTACCCCTCAGTATGATGAATTAGGATTAACTGAAATACTGTACGTTGAACAATAGCACCTTGCTGCCTATATAACTCCAGAAACAACTTGCAAACTTCAGTTTCTACCTGCTTCTCCTGGCCCATTACCACCTACCTCTCTCCAAGACCCTATCCGGAGCAGGGAAGATATTCTGTGAAGTAAAGGAACAACTCTGTACAGTGTTACACTAATGGACCAAGCAACCACGCTGGGAGGAGGAACACATCCAAATTGCAAACCTAGGTCAGAGAGAACACCAGGTCTGGGCCAAGACAATTAAGATAGGGTCAATCGCGGGGCACCTAGGTGGCTCAGTCAGTTAAGCACCAACTCTTGATATGAGCTCAGGTCTTGATCTCATGGTCATGAGTTCAAGCCCTGTGTTGGGTTACATGCTGAGCATGGAACCTACTTTAAAAAAAAGAAAAGAAAAAAGACAAGGTCAATCTCTGTTACTAAGAGACACCTATTCCTTCCTCTTAACTCATCAGTCCCTCAGGATCCACCACCATCTGGAGCACCATTCCAGGACCAAGAATGTAGCCCAGGTGGAAACTCTAGTACCTTGCTATTGATGTACCTCTGGCACTATAAACCTGCCACCATATAAATGCCCAGCACCTTGGTCATTGGGTCGTCCCAGGACTGCTGGCACTGAGCCACTGAGAACAATAGAAGTCTTTCTAAAGCGGTGTTTCCTAGCTTTGTCTGGTGATAAGAATCATCTAGGGCTATTGATATAGACACAGATTTTCCTAGACAAAAATATTTAGGAGATCTATCTGGGGTCCAGGAATCTGAATGTGTTAGCTGAATTATTCATTTATTGAACTTCCAATTTATTTTTCAGTACTACTATGTGAATAAATGTGAGTTGGGCTCTGAGATACAAGTAGGTATTAAGATAAGCACCTATGATGGGTAGCCACACAAAGTAGGGTGCCTGTGAATTTTAGTCATCTACATGAGGTTGCCACAGCTGGGAAAAAGATTCCATTCTGTCAGTTTGGGTGCTGACTTACCATAAATTAAAGATGAATGTACTTAGAGCACAGTCTCCCCCGTGGACACAAAGCCCAGGCCCTTCCTTACAATATTGATAAAGAAAATTTGCAATGATGCCAGAAATGAAAGATCTGTATATTCTTACAGGGAGCTGGGAGATAATTTAGAGACAACAACCACTCTCTTTCTGAGACTTGAAAAAGAAGTTGTGAGTTACATAGTACTCTGCAGAATCACGTGGCACTAAGAAAAGGAAAATCGTGCTCCAGTCTCCTTCAAAAGATAATTCAATCTTCTGAATTCAATCATATTCTGATTGAATATGTTCCTGCATACTAATGGAGAAATGGACTGGCTTTTCCTGATCCCATCTAAAGGCATGATTATACAACCAAATATTAGCAACTCAACTCAGCAAAGACACGTTGTACAAATAAATAGCATGAATGAGTAGAGCAGGTAAATCTCCTAGATGGAGTTGTTTGGGAAGAATCCTTCAAGTTTCTGAATACATTTGAAAAGACACAGGAATTCAAACTTAACTCTCCTCAGGTCAGAAATGTATCTTAGCCCTTTAAGAAGGTGTAGTTCCTCCCATTGTGACAAATATTCCAATGAGCTGGGGTGCAGTCAGGAGATGGCTTTGGGATAATCAGGAAGTGTATTGAATGCCGAATATGCTCCCCAAAGCACCCTTTTTTGACAGTCACATGAAATATGCAAAAGGCACTTAATAATTCTCATTTTCAATTACAATTCCTTAGGTGTCATTCCTTTTTTCTCAGATATGTACAAGAAAAAACGTATGTCCATGGTCATCCTGCTGATAAAATTTCAATCACAGAAACTTTCCCTTTAAAACTAACAAGGCTTTTTATCTCCCTGAGTTAGCCAGATAACGATTGCACAGGCCACTCGGAATCACCGGGGAGAGCTGAAACTGGAGCAGCGCGGATAAATGAGATCCCTGTAGATAAACCACATAATTCAGGGCAGCCAGGAGGTACAGACTCTTCCCTCACTTAACCTTGTAGCAAAGCTCCTGTGGGTAATTTGACTCCCTGTGAGCTTTTCTCTGTTGGAATGGAAGGTGGGTTGTAGGGAGAGAGATGTTAGCGGGGGAGGCAACATCCTGGGAAGGAAGGAACACTGGATAAGGACATAGGAGATCTACCCTAATTTGCCCACCTTTGCTCAATGACTTTGCAACTGAAAAACCTTAGCTTCCTTACCGAGAAGGGGGGAGACTGAACCTGTGGGAAAGAGATCTTGACGTGGAAGAACTCTCCAAATCCCTGCTGGGGACAGTGGGAAAGTAAGCGGGTTCCAGGCTGTGGCTATCACCAAACGGTATTCTGTCTGTCTGTTTACATGTTGGGATTTCATACAGGATTTCATTTTCTGCAGCGTATCCCGTACTGAAAGAAAGTTTGCAACCCCTGGATTAAAAGAATGGTTTACTTTCAGTTAACAGTCAATAATAAAAGGGATATAGACCTGCTAAAGTGACTAGAAGGTTCTCAAAGTATTAGCTACATATTGGTAGAATCTACAAAACGAAGAGATGCTCAATGGATGTGAAAGAGGAAATTTAAAGAGAACCTCTGAGGGTTAGGAAAAAGAGCTACATCATTCTTTCTTCCTCCCTTCTCAAGGCAAATTTTTACCTGTGCCCCAGTGTCTCTCAGCTCTGGCTGCCCACCAGAATCACCTGTGCAACCATTAAATTATACAGGGTCTGGGTCCACGTCTGGAGATTCTGACAGAGCTTTTTCAGCTATTCCAGTAGTGTGTGTGTGTGTGTGTGTGTGTGTGTGTATGTATGTATTTAAGGATCCATAGCTGACTTTGATGTATAACTATGATTGACAATCTCTGCTTGGCTTCAGTTCTTGGTCTTTCCTAAGACCACTCTCATAAAAGACATTAACAACCTCCCCAATGTCAGTTATCATTTTTGGGCAGATGACTCCAAATGGCACTCTCTAGAAACAACCACCTTCCATCTGGGTGTCTCAGCTCTTTGCCCACCAGCCAGCCTTGCTTCCAGTATCACTCCATCTGTTAGGGCAAAGTCCTTCTAGTGGCTCAGGCTCTCAGTGACCCAAAAGCATCTCTGATTCTGCCACTCCCTGTGCAGCCAGCATCCTATCCGCACAAGCCTAACAAACCTACCCCTGTATCTGATCTTAAACCAGGTCCCAGCTTTCCATGCCTACTGCCACTCTTGAAATCAGGCTCCCTTTATTTCTTGTCTACGATGTATATAGTCATCAGACTTACAGGAGTCTCATTCTCCCATCTTTACCCTCTTTGATCTACCCTAATCTGACTTAACTAACCCCTTGTTTAGATAACTACAAATAAGTAACCCCACAGCCTACCCTTTCAAAATAAACCCCTCCATCTATCTTTTAGATTCCACAATAGAAACCCAATCTAAGTTTCCAGCCTGATCTTTGATTACACAGCAGCATGAACACAATCCACCAACCAAAGAGCATTGTTGTTTCTTTTGTAAACATATCCTAGGCTTTCCTAATTATGCGCCCCTATTGTTCTCTCCCTCTCCAAGACCCTCCTCCCCATTCGATGCCACCTCCTCTGAAAGGCTCTCCAGAATTCTCCAAGTGAATCTGAAGCATACTGAAAAACATCGTGCTTGATCCTCTTTCATAGTAGTCATTATACCCTGTCTTGTGGTGTGGCTATCTATGGCTATCTCTTATCACCTTTACCAAGCTGCTGCTTCTTCAGAGCCCTGCCCTGGGAGCCTTGTAGCTGTACAGAAAGAGAGGGGTCTTTGGAACCAGAAAACCCTATATTTAAATCCCAGTTCTGCCACCCAACATCTGTTTGAGCTGGTTCAAATTATTTAACCCTTCTCTGTTCTAGTTTCCCAATCTGTAAAATGGGAATATTAATATCCAGTTCCTAGGATTAGTGTGACGTCTGAATGAGATGTAAGGTGTCTGACACAAGAAAGGCTCTTAACAAATGGTAGTTCCCATTAACGAAGGTCAAATGGGGACTCCACACACTTTTATCTATAATGGAAGATGATGTGCTGCTAACCCAGCCTAATGGGAACCTTCCTCTACAAATATTTGCCAGCTGGTCCTTTTTACTTATTAAGAAGATGGCAAGGTATTTTTGAGACAAGACTCTGAAGCAGGGAAGTAATGGCTTCTTCCCTATTATCTGTTGGCCAGTAATAATAAGTGTTAATACTAATAGTGAAATAGCAAAGGGACAGGAAAGGGAAGAAAAGGCAGCAAGAAAACCCTGAACTAAAATGTCCAGCAATACATAGTGAGAGACATAAAATGCCCACAACTTTGCAAAGCAAATATCAAGTTACATTATGCAGTAATGGAATAAGCCATATTCAGGAGGGTGGAAATCATTAAATAATAGGAGAGTTATTAGAATAATACATCAAATCATTATGTCAAATACAAAAAATATTTAATTGCTTCTATATACAATACATTTGATAAGATTTAACACCAATCCCTAATAGCATTATTTTAAGAGTAGAAATAGAAAACATATTTTCTTTTTTTTTTTTAATTTTTTTTTTAATCTTTATTTTATTTTTGAGACAGGGAGAGACAGCACGAACAGGGGAGGGTCAGAGAGAGAGGGAGACACAGAATCTGGAACAGGCTCCAGGCTCTGAGCTGTCAGCACAGAGCCTGACACGGGGCTCGAACTCGCGGACCACGAGATCATGACCTGAGCTGAAGTCAGATGCTTAACCGACTGAGCCACCCAGGCGCCCCAGAAAAAATATTTTCTTAATATAACAAGTATAAAATTAAAATCAATAGCCAGCATTATATTTAATAGTAAAACATTAGTGATAGCCCCATTAAAATATGTACAAAAGAATGAAAACTATTTAATATTTTTCTGAAAGTTATAACCAGTGCAATAAGACATGATACAAAATTAAAGGTATATTATTAATAATGAAGCGATAAAATGGCACTTATTTTTAAATGAAGTCATTATACAATTGCAGGTTCAAAGAAATAACTTAAAAATTGATTGAACACAGGAGATGGATGCAAGATAAACAAACAGGCATCAAAAGCACCCTAACATAATTGAAATAATCAGTTGGAAAGTTTTAAAATTCATATTAATATGTAGTTCTAAAAAAGATTGAGATGGTTGTTAGAAAAAGTGAATACAGAGAGCCCATACACTGTTACAACAACAACAAAAATATCTTAGAAGTAGATTTAATGTATACTATCTTTCATCTATTTAAACAAAGGAGCAAAATTTTATTGAAATATATTTATTAGAGCTTGAGAAAATGGAAAAACACATTGTGCTACTGAACACAAAGACGTTGTTCTAAATGTTTAAATATTTTTTAAATAATAAAGGTTTAATCAAGACACTCAACAAGTATTTACTGAACATTTATTACATGCCTAGCAAAGTTTTAGGGGATAACCATACAAAGAATGAATAACACAAAGACTGCCCACACGGTGTTTAGATTCTTATGGAGCTGACACATCAAATAAAGCCTTACTATAACATAATGTCAGGTGCATTGAATATAATATGTGCATTAAAGAAAAATAAAACAGGGTTAAGCAAGAGAGAATGAAAGGAGGAGAATATTGTTTAGAATGAAGTGATCAGGAAAGGTCTTTGAGGAAGTAACATATGAACAGAAAGTTAAATAAAGTGCAGTGGAAAGCCATGTGGCTGTCTGAAGGAATGGTGTTTTTGCAGAGGGAATAGCAAATGCAAACACCCAGACATGAAGCCATGCTTGATGTCTACCAAGAACAGTAAGTAACCCGGTGTTATTGAGATAGAGCAAGTGAAGACTAGTAGGAGATATGAGACAGATCATATAGGGCCTTGTGGACCATATAAGCTCTGGGTTTTATCTTAAATCTGATGGTAGCCATTGGAAAATTTTGATCAGGTAAGGATGTGATTTAATTCCATTAAAAAAATTTTTGTCTGGGGGCAGCTGGGCGGCTCAGTCAGTTAAGCATCCAACTTCAGCTCAGGTCATGATTTCACAGTTCATAAGTTTGAGCCCCCCACCAGGGGAGCTTGGACCCCACTTTGGGTGAGCTTGAGCCCCACTTTAGGCTCTGCACTCTCTTTCTCTCTCTTTCTCTCTCCCTATCTCTCTGCCCCTCACTCACTCGTGCTCTCTCTCTCTCAAAAAAACAAAAAAATTACATTAAAAAAAAGTTTGGTCTCAGTGCTGAGAACAGATAGGGTGGAGATGAGGGAGAAATAGTAAGAGCAGTTAGAAGGCTATTTCAGTAATTCAGGCTGGAAAAAATGGGCTTGTGTTGGGGTAGGAGGGGCAGAGGAATCCGAAGTAGAGTCCAGATCTATACAGAAATAGACAAAAGATTTGCTGATGGGTTGGATAAGAGGAGTGAGAAAAAGAACGATATCAAGGCTGGCCCCTAGGTTTTTGTCTTGAAGCAACTGGTTGGATCTTAGTGTTCATAACTGAGATGGCAGAGACTGAAGAAGGAGTAGGAGTTAGGAACTGAAATGAAGAGCTGTGTTTTGAACATATTAAGTTTGCAATGTCTATCAGATGCCAAGTGGAGATGTTGAACAGGCAGTTGCTATGCATCTGAGACTCAGGGGTACTTCTTGGGCCATCAGCAGAGAGGTGGAATGTAGAGTCAGTGGGATTGGATGAGGTCATCCATGGGGAGAATGCCACAAAGAGATGTCTAGGGGTCACCAAAATGTAGAGTTTGGGACAAGGATGAAAATCCAGCAGAGAAGACTGAAAGGGGGCAGCTGGCACAATAGGGGAGAAACTTGGAGACTTGAGTCTTAGATGCCAAATAAGTAGTTTACTATAACTCCCATCAAAATATCAGTGATTTGTTTTCATTAAGTAACAAAATCATTCTAAAACATACTGGAAAAATTTAATGCACACCTAGGATAATAGACCATTCCACTACATAATTCTTTTGTAACAACTGATAAAGACATGATGTTTTTATGATTTGGTAAATGAAAATGAACTCCTATATATAATCTATATAATCCTTCCATCTTTATACTGACACACTTGTTTCAGTCACCTTGCTGGTGCCCTTGTAGCAAGATAACAGAATGTAGCCTGTGCTCGAGAAAATTTTGCCCAAGAAATTTTGCTTTTGATACTCACAAATTGATCCTATTTCATATAAGTATTCATTATGCCATAAGAAAACATAATAAACCATCGGGCAGGGATGAATTATTTAATAAATGGTATTGGGACAAGTGTCTAGAAATATGAAAACTAAATTGATTTCTTTATCCCACACACCAAAGTAAATTCCACGTTGATTAAAAAGTTAAGTATCTAAAATTCCAATAATAGAAACATGTTAAGAAACTATGGACATCTATTTATAAAACTACTATAAGAGGGAAGATTACCTAAGCCTAGAAATAAACAGGAGAAATTATAAAGCAAAAGATTAGCAGATTTGAATCTATAAAAATGATTTTTCTATGCACAAAAAGCCATGAGGTAAATATGAAAATGGAAAAATGTTTTCAATAAAATATAAAAGTTAATATATCATCTACATATATAGTTCATGCAAACTGATATGAAAAGTCCTAGGGCCCAATGATAACTGGTCGATAGAATACTCATAAAAGAGATCATTACCCAAAAGAGAAAATCCATCTGGCCAGCTCATATGCAAACACGCTGATTCTTGATAATAATCAAAGAAATACCACAACAAATTGTTATAATTTTTCAGCAATACTATTACTAAAGATTTGTTTTTAAAAAGCATAACATGCAGTCAGGAAGAGTTCAGTAAGGATGGTCTTCTTTTGTCCTGATGTTACACATTTAGACAAGCAATTTGAGCATCTCCACTTGTAGACTATCATAAAGAAATAATCCTTATGTGGAGAAAAATTATTATTTAAATAAATAAATAATATGATTATTTATAATAGCCTTTAAATAGAAATAATATAAATGCTTTACAGATATGCTGGACTTGAAATAGTTAAATTAGAAAACAGCCTTCCCTGTTTTAACCAGAAATAATCTTCTTTTTTTTTTTGAGAGAGAAAGAGAGAGCATGAATTTACATAAGTCAGGGGAGGGAGGAGGAGGGGGAGAGGGGAGAAAGAGAGAGAGGAGAATCTTAAGCAGGCTCCACACTCAGTATAGAGCAAGACATGAGGTTCGATCCCACGACCCTAGGATCATGCCGTGAGCGGAAATCAGGAGTCCAATGCTCCACTGACTGAGCGGAAATCAGGAGTCCAATGCTCCACTGACTGAACCACAGGTGTCCCACAGCCAGAAATAATTCTTAAGTTACAAAGGAAGCTTCACTGTGTGCATATTTCTGCCCAGTGGGGATCTCTTTGTAGCTCTGACCCCAATCAGTAAGTTACTCTGTCCACCAAAAGGAGAATTTAGCTGCCATCCGTGCAATGTGGGCAGAAGATACAGGCTGCTGACCAGGGAACACAGAGAACGCAGAGTAAAAGACTAGAGAACTCCAGGGTCATGCAAATAAAAGGGAGGTTCCTCTGATAAGAAATAAGCGGCACTAGGCATCTTTGCAGAGCTTATTGAAACAAAACAAAGTCTCCTTTGTGATGAAATTGATAAAGAGTATTATTTTGGGCAAACTCAAAGCAAACACAGGCTTTCTGCTGAGAAATCAGGGTCACAATAAAAGAAAATGACATTCCTGCAAACACTGGCATAGAAAACGAACAAGCTAAAGGTCATCAACAGAATTCAGGGGACACCCAAAGTAGAGGAATCTCGACCAGACCAGAGACTGCTCACTCAGTGACATTTCATATACATTCATTTATTCCCTCATTCACTCTTTCATTAATTTAGTAGTTGATTCATTATCTATTGAGTATCTATTGAGTAACAGATATATGCCAGGCACTAAGCAAGTGTTGGGGGTTACCTTAATGAAACAAAGCTCTGCTTTCATAGAACATAAAATAGTAGCAAAGCTAGCATTGAAGCAATAATAACACAAATTGTTATTTAAGTTCAAATTCAGGGGCGACTGTGTGGCTAAGTCAGTTGAACGTCAACTTTGGCTCAGGTCATGATCTCGCGGTTTGTGGGTTCCATCCCCACGTGGGGCTCTGTGCTGACAGCTCAGAGCCTGGAGCCTGCTTCAGATTCTGTGTCTTCCTCTCTCTCTGCCCCTCCCCCACTCACACGCTGTCTCTCTCTCCTTCAAAAATAAATAAACATCAAAAAAAATTTAAGTTCAAATTCAAAAGTGTTAAGTATAACCAAAAAAAAAAAAAAAAAAGTTTTAAAATCTGTGAGAGCAAATGACAGGAGGACCTAACCTAACTCAGGGCATCAGAGAATCCCTCTTTGGTTTCTATGAGGCTTGAAATTGTAAATGAAATTGAATGGTGAAAAAGATTTAGTTAGGGTAAGGATTTTTACCAATTCCTTAGGGGGAGAAGGAATTGGAAAACTTGTTTGTGATTTACTGAATATATAATTCACATATGCTTTCTATGTAGTTAAGTGTAATAATAGTTTCTGTTCAATTGTCTGAATTCCATCATATTCAACAAATTGTGTTATTTTTATAAAGATCTAAATTATTTTTTTGGATAGATTTTCAGTTTGGGCAATCCTTTCCATCTATTTAGTCAAGATTCTGGTATTTCCAACACTTCTGTCTGGTATTCTAACCATCACCAAACTATAAACATTTTAATATAGGCATTTCAAGATCATGCATTCATTTAAAACAAGAAGACGAGTATTGAATGCTAACCTATTAACGTGCTAAGCTCTATTTTTGTAACTGAAGTTGCTGTGGACAGGAACACAGATAAGGTTCCTGACCTTATAGGGTTTACTTTCCAGTATTAACTTAGATTTTATGTTTCTAATGTTCTAATTAACATTTCCAACAGCAATATATAGGAATGACCACTTCACTGTATTCTCATCAGCACGGGGTGTTATTATTGCTTGTTTGTATAATGAGGAAAAGTACAAAAAAATAAGGCACTGTTACGCATTGAATTGTGTCCCCCCCCCCCCAATAACATGTTACAGTCCCTATCCCCATTACCTCAAAATGTGATCTTATTTGGAAGTAGCGTTTTTGCAGCTGTAATTAATTAGTTAAGATGAGGTCATTAGGGTGGGCCCTAGTCCAGCATAACTGGTGTCCTTCGACAAAGGGAAAAGTTGGACACAGATACACACAGAGGAAAAACAACATGTGAACATCAAGGTAGAGATTGGGGTTATGCAGCTGCAAGACAAACAGCACCAAGGATTGCCAGCAAATCACCAGAAGCTGGCAGACAGGCATGGACAGATGATCCCTCACAGCCCTCAGATGGAGTAACCCTGCCCACAGGGTGATCTCAGACATCTAGTCTCCAGAACTCTGCAACAATATATTTCTGTTGTTTCAATCACCCATTCTGTGGTTCTTTGTTATGACAGCCTGAGCAAACTAATACAGACGTGCTTCTTACTCTGGATTCCCCTGAAAAAAAGGAGACTTTGGTGGTCATTCATGTTTGTTCAACACTTGCCTCAAGATGTAAACCTTGCTCTCAGAAGTATCACGACCTTTCGTTAGTTTGTTTTTTCTCATTTTCCCTGTGGGTTTAGATACAAATGATAATCAAACAAACCAAAGGCCTTCAATGAACAATAAAGGTCTCCATCATAGGTTGCCAAATTGGGGTAATCAATGATAACTGGATGCAGGAGTGGATCTAGCTTTTGTGGGGCTTGACGTTTATCTAATCTTCTCTAAGAATAAAATTATAAATACAAAATTAGGGAATAAAAGTTAGCATTTATTTAGAATAGAAAGAAAGTAAAACAAATTACAAATATTAGAAAGATGATAAACACTACAAATGCCCCTAAGTCTAGAAATATATAACATTCTTGTTTTAATTATCTCACATCCCTTTATGATTTTTTTCTTACATATTTTGGCTGCATATTCTTTGATCATCTCTTCCTAGGACATCAATTTTGTAACATGGCTTTCTACATAGAGAAAAAAAAATTAGTTGTCTTCCTCTGGCATGGTTGGTCAAAATTTGTGTTTCATTATTGATAGATGGGTTGCATAAAACATTTAACTTCACACATAGATGTAACTCGCTGCCACAGGATTGAGCCAGAAACATGGGAATTCTAATAAAATCTATTTTAGGTGATTTCCATTAAAATGTATTTGGAGTTTATAATTATATATGATGTATCATCAAATATATTGCTGACAGGAGAGAATTTCTGCCTTGATGAGGCATTGATGATAACTGAATCCTCTGCTTATGATTTTACACATCTGATGCTTGGAGGAATTTTCCACAGAATTGCTTCTGGCTCTGATCACTGCAAACCTTGTTTCTCTCCCCACACACTTCCAGTGTTAGGTGTTGCAGGACACATTCTTATCCTGACATGACCTCTGACCCTGGTCTTTGAAGTCATAATGCCGGGTAAGTTGGCTCAAGAGCAGGAAGAGTATCTGGGAGTCATTTCTGTACTGGGTCAGTCAGTAATAGCTTAGCTATATAAGGCAGTGACTGTGGCTTTCACAAATACATCCCACTAAACCAGAACTTAGTATGCCCCTAACTCAACTTCCCTTAACGAGATCGCTGAAATACTGGTGTCCACAGTGACATCATTGACTGCATTACAATACATGGGAAGTCAAAATGGAAAGAGAATGGCTTAACCAATTGCCATGAAAGTATTTTGCTTTTACAAAGTTCACCAAAATCTGGAATTGTGTAAACATGTCAGGATCCTTCCCTGGGTCCTAGAAGGAGCTTGTGCATGAGAGGACCCCTCCATGAAAGGGGTCTTGAAGCTTAAGTTCCATTTGCTTCATGGTGACCTGCCTTTCACAGTGCAAAATGAATGATCTAAGCCTCATCACAGGTATGTTCTTTAGATATTTAATTTTTGATCATTTGTACTTTGGCAGCAGAGAATAATGTTTAGACAATCTTTCCGGAGCAATGGCAGGCTGTGATAAAATAGAGAGTGGGAAAATGAGAGGAATTGTTAGAAGAGTTGGAAAGTGGTAGTGTGCATGGAAATAATGAGCTATAAATGCAAAATATAAGCATTTTCTCCGTATTTTATGTATAATAGAAAGGATAGATAATGATCTTCAAAGACAAGATAATGTCAACCTGATTTATTTAACTGAGGAGGTCAGAGAACTTTGTTTTTTTTTTTCAATCCAGAGAAATCTGTGCTATAAGGACCTAACCTGAAAGTTAATTTGAGCTATTGCTTTGTACCTTATTTTCATGTGGACCTCAGACCAAATTATTTTAGCATGTTTATAATGGAAAACACACAAGGTTTGTTTTTAGCAATAGCAGTAATAAATTGGAAAATGGCTAAGTCTGTATTTGTCATAAAGATGATAATGATAATATTAGTTTGTGGACCCAGTGAATTCTGTTTGGTTTGGATTCTTTGGTCCAAGTAAATCAGTGTTAGGGTAAGAATAGCCCTGGGCTATTCGGTAGATGTCTTTATAATAAAAGGAGTTCTCTTTTGATTAATAATTAAATTGCACTATTGATCTTTGGATAAAGGAAAGGCACAAAGAAATAAATTTCAAAGACATTAACATGCAATCTATTTTTTAGTGAGTATAAAAACAAAGAAACAATCTAATAAATCAATAGGAGTAACAAGCACTTCAACAGATTTTGACATCAGTCTAAGAAGTTAGAGATTACTTAGATGTTCTTCCTAACCAAGAAGTGTCTTGCTCCAACTTTAACCATGGAGCTATGGGGTGTAAATATGTGCTGACAAAGGGGTCAGAGTCTCTGACTGCCTTGATTTGTTCTCTCCCGTGTTCATTTTTTCCTGCTGTTGCAATAAACTACCACTAATTTGTGGCTTTAAACAGCACAGATGTATTATCTCTACAGTTATGCATGTCAGAAGTCCCATATGGATCTCACTGGGCTAAAATCAAGGTGTCAGGAGAGTTATTTTCCTTTCCGGAGGCTCTAGAGAAGAATTTGTTTCCTTGCCTTTTCCAGATCCAAGGGGCTACCCACATTCATTGGCTCCTGGCCACTTTCCCCCATCGTTAAGACCAGCATTACAGCATCTCTTCTACAGGCATATTGCTTTCTGGCCATGGCTAGCAAAGGTTCTTTACTTTTCAGGGATCATGTGATTAGATTGGGCTCACCTGGATAACCATGTGTGACCACATGGATGGACCTATAGAGCATTATGCTAAGTGAAGTAAGTCAGGTGGAGGAAGACAAGTGATTTCACTCATACATAGAATCTAAAAAACAAATGAATAAACAAAGAAAAAGCACAATCAGACCTGTAAATACAGAGAACAAACTGATGGTTGCCAGAGGGAAGGGGTAAGGGGTTGAGAAAAATGGGCAAAGGGGAGCAGGAGATACAGACTTCCACTTATGGAATGAATAAGTCTGGGAATGAAAGTTACCTCTTAGGAAATATACTCAATGGTATCATAATAGAGTTGTATGGTGACAGATGATAGCCACACTTGCGGTGAGAACAGCATAAAGCACAGAGAAGTTGAATCCCTATGTTGTATACTTAACAACTAACGTAGCATTGTGTGTCAACTATAGTCAAATAAAAAAAAAAAAAAGAACTCTGATGGTTGTGTTTTTGTATGAGTTGAGTGGCTATCTAGCCTGCACATGAGATAAAGAGATAAAATACTACTATTTTGGCTACTATTTGTCTTGGCTTGATTTAAACTACTGATTTTACAATAAAGCCAAAGGGCATCAAAGTCCATTTCCAGATTCCTGCACAGTCCATTTCCCTTCATTGCTATTTTGTCATTTTGTGCTTTCCTGATTTTGCCCAAATATTTGCAATTTGGGTGGGGACCACAGCTTACCGGTCAACCCAAAATTCTTTTACCTATGTGCTATTCTTCAACTTGCAAGTAAGTAAACTCCAGTCCAACAAAGCTCCTTTGAACTTTACATATCAAAGAAAAATCACTCTTTTTAGACTAACATCTAAAGCAGCACTGCGTGCATGGAGAGGTCCGACTGAGATCTTCTGGCAGGCTGTCACCTATTGACTAGAGATCTTTGATTTTGGAAAATGATTGTTTTTTTACATAGATGTTGGCCTCTGCTATGTAATCCTTCCCTTTTATGCTTTGCCATTAAAACTATTTACAATCAAGACACGAATCTCTAACTCTTTCTTTCTTTGAATGGTTTAGTTAATTGTTACCCACTGGTGCTATCCCACAGTCAAAGGAGTTCTTTGTACCCTGCAATAATGACTGAAGAAATGAATGAATGAATGAATGAGTGAGTGAATGAATGAATGAATGAATGAGTGAATGAATAAATACAAGACAATGTCATGTGGTAGGTGAGCCCAGGCCAATCAAGTCTTGGCTCCGTAAGCCTCAGTTTCCTCATCTAAAAAATGTGAATAATAATATCTACCCTGTAAATTTATTGTAGGAATTTGGGATAACATATGTAAAATCCTTGAAACACAGACACTGGCAGTAAATGTCTCTCAATAGGAATCATTATCCAGTGTTTTGCTCTTTGGGGATTACACAACTAACCCTCAATAATCCACATGTGGGTTATTCTCTTTGCAAATTAGCTCCAGCAAAATTTTGAAAGTAAGTAGATTTTCCCACGAACTCCTCATTTACTCTTGGCTGACGTCCCACCACCAATCTCGTGTGTGTTTATAGAATGCAAACAATTTAATATTAAGCTACATATTACATTAGTAGAAAGGTAAATCTGAGGCCACAAATGGGATACATTAAAAAACCAAACATTTATGACATTTGGATTCTCTAACTTGCAGTTACTTGCCAAGATTGCTGAACAAGCCAGATGTAAAATTTTTAATTTTATTGTATTAAATATAGGGACAGGATAGCTGGCTAAATATTTGTATGGTTTTGTAAATTAAAAAAAATTTTTTTTTTTACTTAACACTCTTAGATCATGTCTATGTATAAACACCAATATTAATTTTCACCAAACAGCTTTTCTGACATCTAAAGTGTTTGCTGTCACTGGCTCAGTCGGGATCATCAGATCAGTCATGTCTGACCTCAATCCCTTCTCTGGGCCTCTGGAGAGGAGAGCTAATGTAATCATGGCTTGCTGATGAGTTATCAGCCATTGCACAGAGCTGAATCCTGTAGATTAATAATGGAGAGATAGCAAAGTTAAAGCCATGGGGAAAAGGCTAAAATGTAAATACGTGGGGATGGCTAATAACAGTGGCAGAAATTTGAAAATGAGGTTATTAGGTTATAGTATAGAAGGGTAAGACATCACAATTCCAAACCAAATTAGAGATATTGCACTACTAATACATTACCAGAGGCTAGTGGATAAAGATTTGAAGAAGGGGAAATGACATTTAAGTATTCCTGCTGCTCATTGAGGAAGAAGGAAAACATGAATAGAAGAAAAAGAAGCAGAGGCCAAAGGATTTTCACAGGGAGGAGCAGGGCTGTGCTTCAGCACCACGAGCCAAACTCCACATGTACCCATGTTGACTGGCTTCATCACCCAGAGCGGGAGGCGCCTGGAATGTGTTCTTTTTTCCCTTTTATTCCATAATGTCTTTATTGAGATAAAATTCACATACTATAAAAGTCACCCATCTAAAAAGTATAATTCAATGGCTTTTTATCTGGCTCACAGATATGAGCAACCATCACCACAGTCCATTTTAGAACATTTTCATTATATCAGAGGGAAACTTAGCACCTATTAGCTATGAACCCCCGTCTTCCTATTTCTCCTCTAGCCCTAAACAACTACGAGTCTACTTTTAGTCTATAGATTTGCCTATTCTAGACATTTCATATAAATGAGGGATGCCTGGGTGGCTCAGCTGGTTGAGCATCTGACTCCTGTCAGCTCAGGTCATGATCTCACAGTTTGTGAGATCGAGCCCCATGACAGGCTGTGCTGTGGGCAGCACAGAGTCTGTTTGGGATTCTCTGTCTCCCTTGTTCTCTGCTTCTTTCCCACTCATGCTCACTCTCTCTGTCTCTCAAAAATAAATAAACATTTTTAAAAAATGAAATCATATAATATGGTGTTTTGTGTCTGGCTTATTTCACTTAGCATAGGGTTTTCCAGGTTTATGCATGCTATAGCATGTATCAGTAAGTCATTCCTTTTTATGGCCAAATAATATTCCATTGTATAGATATACCACATTTGATGATCCATTTGTCAATTGATGGACATTTGGGTTATTTCTACCTTTGGCTGTTATGAATATTATGAATAAACATTTATGTGTAAGTTTTCTGTGTGGACCTTTTCATTTCTCTCGTGTACATACCTAAGAGTGGGATTGCTTGGTCGTATGGTAACTTAAGTGTAACCATTTGAGGAACTTCCAGGTTCATTTCCAAAGTGTCTACACCATTTTATATTCCACTAGCAGCAATTGTGTGAGGTTTCTCCACAACCTCGCCTGTCATCTGTTCTCATCATTTGGTTTTAAATAGTTTCTCTTATATGACAAGAGAAGTGAAATGAAAACATCACATTTGCATTTTGGGCACAAGAGACCACTATTATTGGTATTCTAAGAAATGTTTATTTTCTACTTTATGGTTCTACTACTAATGTGAGCTAACTGTTTTCAATATGTACTATGATAATATGGATGATGAAGGGAAAATCGAATGCTGCATTTTAAATATGTGAAAAATGGTTCCTATACATTGCCACTTAAATAATAAACAGCCTAAAGTATCCATACATACTCACCCACCCTGAACTGGCAAAGTCTTACTCATCTTGTGGATCCCTGGGTACCTTCCCCAAGTCACTGGCTTGAGTTAGGTCACCTTGGGGTGAGGCTCCCTAGAGGCTCTACTTCCTCTGACGCAATATGCATCAGAGTTTATTCTCATTATTTGATTAATATCTGTCTTGTCCTCTAGTCTATAAAGCACTGGGGCAAAGTGACCTTAGCTACCTTCCCCACAGGTTTCCCAGCATCTAGCATATGTGTGAACTCCACAACTATTTGCCGAATGAAGGAGCAAGAAAGGTTTTACACGAACATTCTCCTGCTTACTAACTTACTTACTAACTTTTCCTGCTTACTCACTTTTCAGTGAGTATGTATAAATTAGGCTTAACCATGGAATTTGCTTAGTTTCGATACAAACTGCATCCAGGCTGCGTCTCAGCTTTTTGACGTCCTCAAGAGCAGGCTTCTTTTGCCAGCAAATTCCTCCCTGAATCTGCTAACGCTAAGGTATGTTCAATATTTGTCTAAAAACTATCCTAATCTTCCCCAACAGAGGCCAGAGTGTAGCTGAAACAGCTCTTCTGACATTTGGAAAGCTCTGATTCTGCCAGTCATTTTCTGTTCTTTATCATGTTTTTTCAAGGGAAAAAGCTGTTTTCCTGTGTGTGAGGACATTCTCTCCTATCTAATAATGCTCAATTGTCTTTCTATTCCATTAGTGTGTGAGAAACCACCCGTCCAATTGAGATCAGAGCTGTGGATGTCAAAGTGTCTCATTTTATATAGACGTGCAGCTGTCAGATCAGAGATCAAAGGCTTGCCTTTAATGAAAACAAGTCATTTTTACCAATATGACTATGGAATTCATATGAATACAGTTTTCTGGATCATATGATTGGCATCTGTACTTCTCGAGCTCCCACCACTTTATCAATGAGTTGGTTTTCCAAATAAAAGGATATGGAAAATATCCTAACATTTTCCTTCCCTTCCAATCAGGCTCCTACTGTGGTCTCTATAAAGAAGGTTTCACAATGATGTCCTATGGGTCATGCTTGAGAAATACATTTTACTTGACTAGCAGCATTAAATGTTTTTTCTTAAGTTAATTTAAATTTCTTAATTTAATTATTTTTCTTAAATTAATCAGAATTTAGGGGCGCCTGGGTGGCTCCGTCAGCTAAGCGTCTGACTTCGACTCCGGTCACGATCTTACAGTTTGTGAGTTCGAGCCTCGCGTCAGGCTCTGTGCTGACACCTCAGAGCCTGGAGCCTGCTTCGGATTCTGTGTCTCCCCCTCTCTCTCTCTCTCTGCCCCTCCCCACTTGTGCTCTGTCTCTCTCTGTCAGCCAAAAATAAATACATGTAAAAAAATTTAATCAAAACTTAGAAGATTCCCATAAAGATTTGACTTTCCAACTTTCCTTGGTAAATCAGGCACTAGCAATACTGGGTGGTGCTCCCGCAAAGGAAATATCATAGTGCTGCCTCTAAGATGATACCCAATGATCCTCACTCCCTGGTATGCAAGTCCCCGTGAAACCCCTACCCCTTGAGTGTGGCCTGGACCTGGTGGCTCACTTGTAATGAAGAGAGTATAGCAACAATGATAGAATGTCACTTCTTAGATTAGGTGCAAAAATACTCACTTCCACCTTGTTCTCTCTTTCTTCTTCGCTTGCTGTGGAAGAAAGCTGGCTTGCAAGTTGTGAGCTGCCCTAAGGAGAGACTTCTGTGGCAAGGGACTGATGCTTCCAGCCAACACCCAAGAAGGACCTGACACCTTTCAACAGATATGTTCGGGAGTCGGAAGTGTATCTTCCCCCGCCAGCTGAGCCTTAAGATGAGCTCACTTACAGAGCTGACACCTGGCTTGCTGTCTTATGAGGGACCCTGAGCCAGGGGACCCAGCTAAACCATACCTGGATTCCTAGCCTACAAAATACATATATTTTTTGAGAAAGCATATATTTATTGTCTTAAGACAGCAAGTTTTAGGGTAACCTGTTACACAGCAATAGATAACCAATACAGTAATAATTAGTGGTCTGCTGGAATTCAGCACAGCTGTGCCCTTTGGAAGGTATATGTTCTCTCGGTCTGTGCCTGTCCAGCCCACCTCTGGCTCCTGAGTCCCGGCTCTATACCGTGGAGTAATCCACCATTCACTCAGCCACCCCACCAGGACCTAGCATCATCCCTTAAGCCACCCAGTTACTAAGCCCTGTAGGATATACACGTGACTTTCATACCCCGTCTTCACTCCACACTCTTATCATGTGTTTGGTACTTTGCATGGTCTTGCATGAGCTTTGGCAGCGGTCTCCTGATTCCTCTCTCTGTTTCCTGTCTCACTAGCCTCCAATTCATCTCTGTACATACTGGTGAGAGTGCTCTTTTTTGTTTTTTCCTCTGAGAGAAAGAGCACTAGCAGGGAGAGGGGCAGAGGGAGAGAGAGAATCCTAAGCAGACTCCATGCTCAGCACAGAGCCCAGCCCAGCGTGGGGCTCAATCCCAGCCCCTGAGATCATGACCTGAGCTGAAATCAAGAGTCAAATGATCAACCAACTGAGCCACCCAGGCACCCCATGAGAGTGCTCTTTCTAAATTCTCTCCAGGATAAAATCCACACTTTTTGGCTTGGCTTCCAAGACCACCCCATGAACAAGCCAGCCTTGCACTCCAGCCCCATCTCTACCTCACCCACCTCACCACTGCCTGGAACCACATGCTTCAATCATCCCAAACTCCTCACTAATCCTCAGATGTGTCTGCTGTGTCCCACCTCTGTGCCTTTGCCCTCACTGGCCCCTTGGCCTGCATGAATGCCCTTCTCCGAAGCACTCCTTTGTGCACCTTCAGCCTTCAGTTCATACTACTCTCCTGGTGCTTCCACACTCAATTGCACTTGCTCCCTTACCAACCATTCTCCTCTCACTGGGTGTTGAGCTCCTCAAGGGAGATACGATGAGATAGCCATCTCTGAATGTGCAATGTCCAGCATACTGTCTGCACAGAGAAGGTACTCAATTCACAACACTATTTCCACAGAACAACGCCAACCAAACTGATTCTATTGTTGCCCCTTAATGCCACCACTTGCCAGTCCTGCCACCTGGACAGAAACCACTCAGTTCTCCCTCTTCTACTCATCCTTCAGGTCACAGCTTAAAAGGCACTCTCCTAGATCACTCCTGATCCCATAGATTACATCAACAATCCCCTTGGTAAGACTCATCACTGTTGTAATCATCCACACAGCATTTACTATATACCAGGAACTTTTCTAAGGGAGTCGTACATATATCAGCTCATTCAATCCTCCCATAATTCAATCAGGTTATCCTAGCTTACAGATGAGAAAACGGAGGCATTTGAACCAAGCAGTCTGACTCAAGGTCTGTGTGCCTAACCAGCCTCTTTAGTGCCTATCATCGGCATGCCTGCACCGTACCGTCCCACATATGTGTGCATGTATTCACACACCATTAGACAATAGGCTCTAAGAGGACAGGGTCACATCTACCTTGTCCTTTCTGTTCCCCAACTGCAAGCCCAGCACCTGGCACAGAGTGGCTATTATTGATGGATGAACTCTGAGTCCCTGAGAACGGATGGACAAAAGAAATTTTGGAACCAGTAATTTATACCTGGGCCCCTGGACTGGCTGGCCTTTGAACCTGATCCCCTGGATCAAGGGATGCAACTCTGAGTAGCCCACCTTAGGCAGTCACAGCTTGTCACTTTTCATGCAAAACCTAGTTCTAAAGCTCAACAGTGTAAAAGTTTCAGAGCAGATTATAGCCTCGTCAGGAAGCAGGAGACATCCAAGCTCCATATCTGGTATGAATGCTCTAGTGTCTGCTGGGACCCTGGCCATCGAATGGCATCCAGGAATGACCCTCAAGAATGTATCGACTTCTCATAATAAAAGAGCTGATGTCTTTTAAGCCCTCCTACAATGTTCCAGAAACTCCCTACCATGAGTTCAAGTCCTCACAATTCTTCAAGGAAACTTTTTGTCAAGATTTGAGATCAGGAGGGAACCCTCCATGAGGACAGCACTGTGTCCCCAGCACCTAGAACAGCTGAGTGGCACAGAATGGGTGCTCAACAAATGCTGGTCTAGTGAACTTTGTGGATGAAGACGCTCAGGCTCAGCAAGTCCAGGCCATACCCATTGCCACCCAGCTGGTCAGTGGTGCAGTGGGGAGGGATTTCAGTGTAAGACTCTCTGGAGCTAAGTCATGCTTTTTTCACATTCCACACTTACTCCGTGTAATATTCCCATTCCCAAGAAACTGCTTGGTAGAATTAAGGTCTTGAAGTTCAGGAGTGAGGACCATGATAGCCAGGGCCCAAAACATGACTCCTGAAAGTTGTACTTAGTGACTCAGGCCGACTGTGGGTACAGGAGAACCTCACGAGTTCTTCTGAAAGCAGATTGGGGTCATACAAACACGGAAGCCATATTCTGAGGAGCTGGTAACTCCCCTCCCCCATTGTTCCTCAGGCCTGTCTTTTCCCTTCATGGTCACTGTTTGCAAAAAAATAAAAAAGTCAGAAAGGCTCTTTTTGCATTCTCTCTTTTTCCTGAACACTCATGTCAGCAGATTCTCTTTTTTTCCTGAACGTTCCTGAGCCACTGATGTCCCCTGTTAAATGCACTGCTTTCAGGGCTGACTTTCAGGCTGGATTAAAAGACAGACGGCCCTGTGCAAGCGTTAACTCGTGGCTGTGCACTGCATTTTTAAAGGCCCAGAGAGCTGCTGAAGTATGAAATGACATATCTTTTACAAATGACTGACCTCATTTCACTCCAAAAACTCTGGACTCATTATTTATGTGGAGTACCTATCTCCTCATTATAAATCTTGGAGAGAAATTTCCATCCACACCCTTTAATGTTCCGTAGTTTTGAAACTCTGTTTCTGTTCCTTGCCAAAAAAAAAAAAAAAAAAAAAAAAAATTAGCAACCAGAGGAAGTATTATGGATACCCTTTAAAAAGCTGAACTATTATAATGAGTTATGAAATTGTTACTATTGGAGATGAGTTGATCGACCTATTTGCCTATTATGTCCTTTCTTCTTGGGTGTGTCTGTGAGGCTAGTAATGGGTATGGAAGCCCCGCTGACATCTGATTCAGGTAGCCTTGGCTCTCAATCTACAAATTAAAAAATTTGTAGCGGCTCAGTTCAGAAAACATGTTTCTATGTAAGAAATTGATCATGTTAGACTTTTATGTTCATGATTATGTTCATGAGTGAGACACTTGGTCACTGTACATCACAATTTGAGGTTCATACTGAAAACAAACTACCTAAGTTTTAATAAGTTTTAGTACTGTTAGGGTCAAATTTGCTACCTTAGCAAATATGCTGTTAATCTGAGAGTTAAGAAGTAAAGTACAATCAAATTTAGAGTGGACCATGGGGGGACTGGGTGGCTCAGTTGGTTGAGCATCTGATTCTTGGTTTCAGCTCAGGTCATGATCTCACAGTTTGAGTTCAAGCCCCACATCAGTTCTGCGCTGACAGCTCAAAGCCTGCTTGGGATTTTCTCTCCCTCTCTCTCTCTCAAAAATAAATAAACAACAACAAACAACTTTAAAGAAAAAATTTAGAGTAGACCAGACTGAAGAGACAGTATCACGAAATGGAAACTGCATGGGATTTAGATTTCAGCTCTGCCATTAATGTGTGTCCTTTGCCAAATCACTCACCTTCTCTGAGCCTCATTTTCTCCATCTCTAAAATAAGTTTAATGGTATTCACTTCACAGGTTACGGCAAGGGAGAAATGAGAGAATATTGGTGAAAGCACCGGTTCCTGCTTCCTGCCCCTCTTAAACTGGGGCTCACCTGAGCCCGCCTGAGGCTTCACCTCGAGGTGCCACCATAGCTGTGTCCCACCCTTAGCGCTTATTAACTTTCTCTCATCTTTGGTATTTTACAATGTGTAGTTCCCTCTTCTCAATACTCTCGAGCAATCTTGTGTTTGCCAGTCAAATCACGGGTAGAAAATGAATACACACTGAGGAGGGTAAGTGTGGGGATGGAGAGCAATGTGCCCATCATCATACAGGTGGTGCAATACACATGTTAGTATCCTAAGGCAGCCTCCAGCCCACTGAACAGTTTGGGAGCCTTGATTGGTATTTTACCTCTTCAACATATTATCCTCCATCAACAAAGAGCCACAGCCTCAGGCCCCAACCTAGAGTGTGCAGAATTGCAGAAATGCAGGATGGGCTGGCACAGGGGTTAAGGGATTGGGCTCTGGAGTGCCCACTCAGGAATCCTGCTCTGCATCTGTCCATCATGGGACTATGGGCTTTGCTTGTCTCAGCCACCTCAAATGTGAAGTGGGAATATGAATAATACTTTCTTATTAAGTAATTAGTGTTAATATTTGTTATGGACTGGATGTTTGTGTCCCCTCCCCAAAATCATACGTTGAAATCCTAACCCTCAATGTGATGGTATTAGGAGCTGGGACCTTCGGGCAATGATTGGGCCATGAAGGTGGAGCCCCTATGAATGGGATTAGCGTGCTCCTAAAAAGAGACTCCAGAGAGCTCTCTTGCTCCTTCCACCATGTGAAGACATAAAGAGAAGACTGCTATGAACCAGGAAACAGGCACTCACTGGGCAACTAAATTTGCTAGCACCTTGAGCTTGGACTTCTCAGCCTCTAGAACTGTGAGAAACACATGTTTTTTGTTTAAGCCACCCAGCCTGTGCTATTTGTGTTAAAGCAGCCCAAACTAAGACATATTGGCATTAGTATTATTTTAGCTCTTTGGTCTTGGGAAATGAACTTGTTCAGATCAGATTCTACTGTTTACAAAGAACAGAAAGCACACAAACAAGGTCAAGTTAGAGAAGACATTGAAGACACATAAGAGAATCCCAAGGAAATGTAATGCAGGAAGTATTGCCAAACCTCATGGGACTGGAAAGTCATCTTTCTGTCTCTCTCCCTACACACGTGTGTATGCACACACAGAGAAAGATGCAGAGAGGTTTTCAGCATTGTCTCTCTCTTTGCATTCGACCCATTCTCCACATGGCACACCAGCATCCTCTGTTTTACATGGTTTCTGCTCCCCCACATAACTTCAACTTGTATGTGGCATTAGCCCACAGCAGGCCAGCTCTGCTTCTGACACTATGGGGCCTCACATGTCTAATATTCATGGCCATGTCACCATACACACTGCATTTCCTAGTCAAATTCTAGAGAAGAGATGGCTGAATTTTGGCTAGATTATGGACTAGTTTTGGGCGGTCAGATATGGTGCCCTGGTCCAATCGGCTGGGAATATGATTCTAGAATCACTGTGTCCAGGGCAGGTGAGTCAGCCCATTAAGCTAGAAGGAGGAGTTCTACCATAAACACTTCAAAATATGATTTTACTTCAGCTATAAAAACTATTACATTTTAATTTTCATAGAAAAATGTAAGAATACATTCCTCATTTTCCCATGTTTTGTATGTTTTTTCTGATAAAAGAAATACATACATATTTTATAACTTTTGGAGAATATATACAAAGAATATTAAAAATAAAAATCTGGGGCGCCTGGGTGGCTCAGTCGGTTGAGCGTCCGACTTTGGCTCAGGTCATGATCTCGCAGTCTGTGAGTTTGAGCCCCGTGTTGGACTCTGTGCTGATAGCTCAGAGCCTGGAGCCTGCTTCGGATTCTGTGTCTCCTTCTATCTCTGCCCCTCCTCCACTCATGCTCTGTCTCTCTCTCTCTCTCTGTCAAAAATAAATAAACATTAAAAAAAATTTTTTTAATAAAAATCAACCTCGATCTTCCTCCTTAGAAATTAACCTCAGAAATTGAATTTTCATATATTTCTTCTTTTTATCCCTGTTGCTCTCTTCATGGTTGTGGATCTATTATAATTATTACTTTCACAACATGGTTTTTCTTGGTCTGAGTGCTCTAGGAACACATTCTGAAATATAGATTCAAGAGCACATACTTTATTTTTAATGTGACCCCAGGAAATACCAGTAAGCAAGTGGGGAAGAGACACAGGGAAGGAAAATATTCCAGTTACTGTGTAACAAGTTACTCCTTAATGGCATATAGCACTATATACCATTTTGCATGTAATTTTGTGCATCAGGAATTGGGGGAGGGCTCAGCTGTGACATGTCCTCTGAGTCTGCAGTCATCTGAATGCCTTGCTGGTCTGGATGTTCCACATGGCCCATTCCCATGGCTGGAAATTGATCCTAAGGGTCTGCCAGGAGCTCAACCAGGGCAGTCCATCAGAGCATCTGCCTGTGCATGCTCTGGCACAGGTGCCTCAGTGTATTCAGACTTCTTACCTGGTATCTGGTTTCCCCAAGAGTGAGAGTCCAAGAGACCCAGACAGAAGCTGGCCTTTCATTTTCTAGACTTAGAAATCATAGAGTGTCAATGCTTCCATACTCTTTTAGTCAAGGCTGTACCACGCCCTCAAGGGGAGGGGACGTAGACCCACCACTTAATGAGAGAAATGCCAAAGAATTTGGGGTCTTTTAAAGATCACCACAGGAAGGAAGTCAATAGATTGTATGTAAATAATCCAACTGGCATTGTGTAGCAAAGGAGTGGAGTTCTGCTGGAGAACTCTTGGACACAGTATAGAAAACATCTCAAAACTGTCCCCAAGGAAGGCTGAGAAAGCTGAAGTATTTAACCATCCACTTCCCGTCAGTAATTGGTTGGGTTGGGAGTTTGGGGAGTGAGCAAGAATTCCCCTAAGAAGTGAACTAGTGTGCTCCCTGGTCAGAGGAAAGCCTCAGGCAGAGAGTGTCATGTGATCACAGCAAGCATCCTTTTCAGGAAAGGAGACGTGTACAGAGATGAATGCCACAGGGTTCTGAGGAAGGTATCTCCTATAGCATAGGTATTTTTCCTTTGTGACAACTTCTAATGTTACACAGATATTTTGCTGTTCAGTTAACATCATCTTCAGCATAAAGCTGAAGGCTGGGTGGGGGTGGGAATCACACCCCTGTGTCAATGAATGCCAGCACATGTCCTCTAACTTTAGACCACCAGTTACTCATCTTTTTGATCTTTTTGGTTGACTCCCACCCTACACCAAACTTTCACCTCTCACCTCAAGATCCCTTTCAACTTGCAGCCCTTTACTTCCAGATGATCTAGTCTGTTTCAATGACAACTGGAAGTCATCAGAGATGACAAACCTCAACTCCATGATTTCCCACCCACCCATTTCCTACATCGATCCCTTTCTTCCTTTTCTTCCAACCTAAGAAGGTAAGGAGTCCCTCCCTGAATTCTAGACAAATTCCCATCCTCCCCTTCTCCACTTTGTCTCAACCCCACCTGAGATCCTCCTGCCTTCTCCTCCATCTTATCTCATTTCCTCTCAAATGCTTGTTCACTCTCCACTCCTCCCACCCTTCCTACAAACACACCCAATACTTTCTTTGGGCTAAATTAACATGCCTTTGCCCCTCTGGCAGATGTATACTTTCTCTCCTCATTTCCCATTCATTCTACAATCCACTGCATTTCAGCTTCTGCCCCTGCCACTCTCCTGAAACTGTGCTTGTCATGTCAACCACCAACTGCCAACTCTAGAGGGTGAGTTATAGCTCTTGGCTCTTAGATGCCTGCTGCAATGGAGTCCACCAATAGCTCTCCTCTTCCTTAAAGCTCTTTGCCCACCTTGGCCCATGATTCTGCACTCTCCTGATTAACCACACCTTATGAACATTACTTCTCTCTTTTTTCTTGGCCGCTTTTCCCTTGGCTACCTGTTGCTCACTTTTAGCGTACACTTTTTTTTCCTAGATGATCTTATCCTCTTTCATGCTCTCAATTAGAATCCCTTATCTGAAATCCTTAAGGCCAAATGGTTTCAGAATCCAGAATTGTTCAGGTTTGGGGAGGGTAATAAGGAGCATATGCTGAAAATTATACACTGGTCCCAGTAGAGTCTGAGATGGTACCTTGCAATCAAGCATATGAATATCTCTAGAGCAAAACACAGAACTATTCACAATAAGTAGGATTTTTCAAGGCATTATAAATAGTTCTCATGTATGTTCACATCAAGTTTTAGTGTCAGAGAGCTCAGGTCAGGTCAGGTGTTGCCACCAAATGACTTTCTGAAAGACTTGGTTTTTAGACTTTTTTTTTTTTTAATTTGGAAATTCCACCTAAGGGATTATATCACCTACATGCACCTATGACTCGTAAATCTTTATTTCTGGGTCACAGCAGTGTCTGGAGCTTTAGGTTTAGCTGTCCAAAAGCCTGCTAGATCTCTCTACCTGGAGATCTTACAGACATACCAAGCTCCACACATCTAAAACTGAATATCGTCCTTCTGTCAAAGGTCTCTGAAACAGATATCTGTGTGCAGGAAATTTACTGGGGAGACCTCTAGGGAACAGCACCTGGAAGCCGGGCAGGGGGCGGGGGGTGCAGGATAAGACACAAGGAGAAGTTGAAGTGTGATGCAGACACAACAGAGGCTTTAGCTGATCTTCAAAGAGCTCTGGGGTTAGAATGGCCCTTCAGAGTTGCCCTGAATTGAGAAAAAGGAGCTTAGCTTTTGTGTCCTTAAATCAACCAATCATTGAATGTGGGCTGCCTTGGCAAGGGGATGTAACCTTAAGCAAAGTAGCTCCTTTGGGCCAGAGAGGACTCAGCTGGAAGCCTGCCATTAATTCTGGAGGCTGGGGGAATGATGGTTTCTGTCTTGAAGGCTGTACACCATGGTATCTAATGCAAGTTCTCCTCCAGTTTCTGTGCCTGCCATCCACCTAGGCACCCAAGTTAGTAGCTTTTAGTCATCCTGGACTCATCTCCATCCCTTACCACTTCTACGTCCGATAACTCATCATGTTCTCCCAGTTTAGCCTCTAAAATATAATTTTTACATCTCCCTCATCTCCTCCATCTTTATGTTCAATGTCCTAACTCAGACTCACACTGTCTCTTTCTTGCCTGGTATTGCAATTGCCTGCTACCTGTCCTCCTTCCTTCATTCTTTTTCTCAACTACATCCATATTTTGTAGGTGCGACAAATGAACTATCTAAAACTCAAATCTGGACAGGGCATTCCACTCTAGAAATCTCCCAATGGTTCACCATTGCCTACAAGACATATCCCAAGTTCCTTAGCCTGTTATACAAGATTCTCTATGATCCAGTCCCTGTCTAGCTTTCCTCAGCCGCTATCCCAACACTCATTAAGCAGTACCCCCCTAACTGCAACTTGTTTTCCTCTTGCAGTCTCTGCTGCTTCTTGTCTCCATGCTTTTACTCATGTGGTCCTCTTGTCTAGATGCCCTCCACCCTGCCTCAACTCATCGTTTAATACTTGACTCATTTATCGTTTGCTTTGGGTAGCTTCTCTAACACCTCATCCCCAGTCTTTGTTGAGTGCACCTTTGTACATGTGTAATACATCTTCTGCTGCACTTAGCACTGTTGTAATTCAAGCTGTTGCTGTTCCTGGAAAACCAGGACAGTGGTTTCGTCTTTTCACCCCTCTTACCTCACACAGAGCCAGGGACATAACAGGCTTTCATTAAAGCTTGATCGATGAATGAATATAAGATGATAATAATTATAATAGCTAATGTTTACTAGGCACTGTGGTAAGGGATTCATATACATTTTCTCATTTTATCCTTAAACAATTTTATGAGAAAAGTAGCATTATTCTCGTCTTCCTAATGAAGAAACGGAGGCTCTGAGGGCTTCAGCAACCTGTTCAAAGTCACACTGTTAGTAGGTGGTAGAACTGGGATTTGAATCCAAGTATGTTTCACCCCAGGATGTGAGTTCTCAACCACTGTGCAAATGGCTTCCAGGACCCCAAGAACATCTTATCCACAGCCCTGAAGCTGCAAAGGCTCTTGCCTAGGTTACACCCCGTAACCAGAGACTTAGAAGTCAGTGTTTAATCCAAAGTTCAGAGCATGTGATTCTCCGACATTAAACTTCAATGGTCTCCTACTGAAATTGAATAAAATCCCAGATCTGAAAAATTGCTTATACGGACCTGAACAACAAGGCCCCTGCCTTTCTCCATTTTCGTGTCTTCCTGCTACGCTGTTCCCATCACACTGTGTGCCCTTCACAACTTGAACACCCAAGGGCTTTCTAGACTCAAGGCCTTAGTACATGCTTTGCCCCTGTCTGGTTTGCTCTTTTCTATATTCTTCCCTTCCACTTAGCTATAACCTACACATCTCATTTAAATGTTACTTCTTCATAAAAGGTTTTTGAAGTAGGTCCTCATTATTATCTGCCTCATGCCCTTGTTTCCTTCATAACATTTATCATGATTAGCAAGTATTTTATTTTACTTGCTTATTTCTGTCTGCTCTTTCCCCTCGAATTATCAGCTTCATTAGAGTAGCAACAAACAGAGGTCTGTTTGTTGTAATTCCAGCACCTAAGACAGTGAATGGTTGAATAGGCACTAAATGTATATTAATTCACAGTTATATACCTATAGAATGGCTGTTATTTGTTTTAAAAAACCCACATAGAGAAAAATAACAAGTGTTTATGAGGATGTGGAGAAATTGGAGCCCTTGTGTATGCTGGGTGGTAGGAAAGCAAAATGGTACAGCTGCCATTGAAAACAATATGACAGTTCCTCAAAAAATTATAAATAGAATTACCATATGATCCAGCAATTCAACTTCTGGGTATATGTCAAAAAAAATTGAAAGCAGAGACTTAAAGAGATATTGGACACCCATATTCATAGCATCATTATTTGGAATAGCCAAAAAGGAGAAGCAAACTAAGTGTCCATAGATGAATGGGTAAACAAAATGTGTGTGTGTGTGTACACACACACACACACACACACACACACATACATATATATATATACAATGGAATATTATTTGGCCTTAAAAAGGAAAGAATTCTGAAACATGCTGCAACACAGGTGAATTTTGAGGATGTTATGCTAAGTAACATAAAACTGTCAGAAAGACAGATACTGTGATTCCATTTATATGAGGTACCTAGTATAGTTATATTCAAAGAGACAGAAAGTAAGACAGTTGTTCCCAGCAGCTGTAATTGGGGGAAACAATAGGGAGTTATTATTTCATGGCCACAGAATTTCAGTTTTGCAAGATGAAAAGAGTTCTGTGAACAGATGGTGGTAATGGCTGCACAACAGTGTGAAAGTACTTAATGTCACTGATCATTAGTACACTTAAAAACAGTTAAGATGGTAAAATTTTGTTATGTGTATTTTACTACAATTAGAAAGAAAGGAGTCAAGAAAGAAAGAGAAAGAAAGAAAGAAAGAAGTCAAGAAAGAAAGAGAAAGACAGAAGGCACGAAAGAAAGAAAGAAAGAAAGAAAGAAAGAAGAAAGAGAAAGGAAAGAAGGAAGGAAGGAAGAGAAGAAAGAAAGAAAGAATTGTATATCTGTTTGGTAATACTCCTGATCTCCTGGCTCCCAGTCCAGTATTTTTTTTTTTTTTATTTAGATGTGCTGGCTCCTGTCAGAGTATGTTCTATTAACTAAGCATTATAAAAGAGACAATCTCTTTTCCCAGATGAGAAAACTTTCTAGGATATATCATAAAGGGATAACACTTACTTTAGAATTAGAAGGAACTTTAGAGTTTACTAAAATCTGTATCTTCTTTATCAGTCAGTGAGGATAGAGTTAACAAAGGCAGGATGCCACTACTGCCTTGGTAAGGAGAGGGAGTAGTCACTGGAAACTTCATTATACCACACCTCATTCTACAAGTGAAGGCACTCAGACTCAAAGAATTAAATGACTTGCTTAAGGTCTCCCGGTGATAAATACAAGATTGTCATGGAATGTATGATCTAATAAAGCTTCTACTCAGGCATCAGTAAGGAAGGAGAACATTAGTTTAAATCCGGAAAATCTACCACAAACAGAACATCTAAAGAATGTTTTGTTTTAAAAAGAGGGTACTTTGCACAGCTCCCACAGAATTAGCATTCATCAGGAGCTTTGTGCTATGAACTTTGTAAGTCTGATTCATCATGTTACAAAGAAAAAATTTTAAGATCATGAGTTTTCTTCCTGCTTTTGTCCTAATGATCATCATAGTTTATGGGACATTTGGACATTGAAGCAGAGTACTAAATTATAAATGTTTAGCTAAATAAAAGAAAAGCTAAGTCAAAGAAAATTATTAAAAAGATCCATAGACTTGCATCCTCAAACAAAGATTTTTCATAACTAAAAGACTTTGAGACAATTTTACAGACTCCCAGAAGTTCACAAGATGGTACTTTGAAAAATTAAACACAAAGTATTGAAACTTCAGGGGAATAAAACAGGAATGGTGCTTTTTCTGCCCCCCTCAAGGATATAATGCAGAATAGGATAGCAACCAAGAGTCTAAGTTCAAAAATCAAAATTCTTGGGTTCATCACTTACTAGCTGTGCAACAATGGGCAAGTGACTGCACCTATCTTTCTGTTATAGTTTTCCCATTTGTGATAAGGGAATAATTGTACCTTCTTCATCAGGTTGTTGTGAGAACTGTATAAAATAATATAGACAGGATTCTTATCACATTGCCTCTCTGGCACATACTAGGTGCTCAAAAAATGCTAAAGAGTAGTATTATGGCATAATTTGTTCTTTTTGCTACCAGAGGTGGTTATAAAACCATATTAAATGACTAAATCCTCCCAATTTTTTTAATGTTTATTTATTTTTGAGAGAGAGACAGAACACAAGTAGGGGAGGGACAGAGAGAGAAGGAGACGCAGAATCAGAAGCAGGCTCCAGGCTCTGAGCTGTCAGCACAGAACCCAACACGGGGCTCAAACTCACGAACAGTGAGATCATGACCTGATTTGAAGTCTGACACACAGCCTACTGAGCCACCCAGGTGCCCCTCTCCCAGGTGTTTTCAATTTACATTGATCTATTGATCTGTTGACACCACCCTGAAGTCCAAGTATTATTGACAATGTACAATTACGAAGATGGGTCTTAGGTGAAAAACAGTGAATGGTAATGCTTAATTAGATAAAGGAACAGGAGGAGGTGGGAAAGGGGAAAGGAAAAGAAGAGGAGCGGTAGAAGGAGAGTAAAGGGCCCAAAGGTGGATCTTTTGAGGGGTGAGAAAGACGGGATGTATCAACCTGCCACCATGGTGGTCCCAGGATCCACAGCTAGCCACATGTTGGACCAAGACAAAAAAAAAAAAAAAAAAAAAAATCAACAGAAACCAGTTTATAGCTTAATGCATATAGGATATTGCTATACCAAGGATGCCAACATTCATAAAAGGATTTCCTTGAAGAATCAGTTACCACCTTCTGTCTGCAATTTGCATGTGAAGCACACATATGAGGGAGAGGCCTCCTCCTCTTAGTTTGCCTGCTTCACTTGGTGGACACAAGTGTCTGTGACCATCAGGGTGAGGACTGCCCCCAGGCCTCTAGGGAATCCCTCCCTAATTCTCCTTTGAATGCCAGCTTCCAGGGATACCTCCCCATGTGCACAAGCAGGACACTGAAGGATCTGAAAATAGCACCTAGAATGGCCTTTATCCTCAAAGAATTTGCAGCCTCAAGGTGCATGTGGAATTGTTTGCAAATTATTATACATTTGGCAGATTTCTCCCTGGTCAAGTGTATCAACACAAACAGAAGAGTTAAAAAACAAACCACTCCCATTATTCTTCTCAAAGATGAAAGTGTACTATTTACATCATTTATGGAAGTAACAGAAAAGCAAGATGAGGAAAACCAAGCCTTTGATGTGTGTGTCTTAGAATTAAAATTAAGTCGTCCTAGTTTGATGTGCCCATCATTAGCTACATTTAGAAAGAGTCTGCATTTTGCTGGCTGTAAAACTGGCTGTAAGCATTTCAGTTTCTTATTTTCAAAGCAGGTCACAGGTTTCCTAGGCCCCTTCTGCTTCCCTTTGGGGAGGTGGAAGGAATTTTTCCACTGCTCATGGTTTCCTTTCCTTTACTTGAGAAATAAACAAAGGCAAATCTTGCTCGTACCGTCATGTTTCCAGCTTCCTAATTCCTTTGGCTGAGGTTTGAACCAATTCTCTAAGTTCTACTTCCTTCTTTTTCTCCCCTTTCTGTGCCACCAATGTTTCTTGTTCCGATGGTCTGTTATAATTATGAAAGTTTTGTCATCTTTTCTGGTAGACTTCTTGTGGTTCTTGTATGGAAAGCACTCTGCATGTGAGATTAACTTATGTATGTAGTATGTTCCTTATGTGAAACAATTTAATAATTTCCCTTTGAAGAACACCATAGTCAGAAACAGAAACCTAAAAATCTGCATTCTAGCATGTTGCAGGATAGGTGATCTAAGTGGGAATCTATAAATTGTTAGGACAATTTCTGTTTACTTGACAGATTTTTTTTAATAATCTAGAAATTCCCATCAAATTGGAAGATCTGATCATTAATTATTTTAAAAGAATACTACCTATAACAAGTATCTCATATTAGGTTCTATCTTGCTTTAAGTTATAGCTTATGTGCTCTGTAGCTACTAGTAAAACAAAAGACAAGTGGTTTAGATTAAGTTCACATTATTCTGTAAAAAAAGATAAAAATATATCCTGAAAAATGAGAAGGTCAAGGCTAGTCATGTTAGTCATTGACTGCAATGGGGAGGTAATAGAGATAGAGAAATGCTACTATAATAAAAAGAGGTCATCTGAACCTCATGTTTTACAGGGGGAGGAGAAGAAACCATGTACTCATTAAGTGCTTGCTATGTGACCGCACACTGCTGAGTGCTTTTCATATGTTTTTTTAAATGTTTATTTACTTATTTTGAGAGAGAGAGAGAACACAAGTAGGGGAGGGGCAGGGAGAGAGAGAGAGAGAGAGAGAGAGAGAGAGAGAGAGAATCCCAAACAGGCTCCACATTCAGCATGGAACCCAACAAGGGGCTCGATCTCATGACTGCAAGATCATGCCCTGAGCCAATGCCAAGAGTCAGACGCTTAATAGACTGAGCCACCCAGGCGCCCCCCACATATATTGTTTTATATAGTATTCTCAAAATGCTGTAAGACTGCCATTAACATGACCTGTTTATATAAGAAGAAATGGAGAGGTTAGATAATTTGCCCACGACCATGTGGCTAGGAAGTGGTGAAACTGGGATTCTTATTATTCAGATTCCTAAGTATATCTTTGTGTCACTAAACCATCAGAGATATAGATATATAAAATAATTTGGAGGGGCGGGCGCCTGGGTGGCTCAGTCAGGTAAGCGTCCGACTTTGGCTCAGGTCATGATCTCATGGTTTGTGAGTTCGAGCCCTGGATCAGGCTCTGTGCTGACAGCTCAGAGCCTGGAGCCCGCTTCAGATTCTGTGTCTCCTCCTCTCTCTGCCCCTCCCATGCTCATGCTCTGTCTCTCAATAATAAATAAACATTAAAAAAATTAAAATAATTTGGTTTTCCTTATATTAAAACTTGCTTTGCACACCTGCTAGAATGGTCAAAATCTGGAACACTGATGACACCAAATATAGGCAAGAATATGGAGCAACAAAAACTGATTCGTGACTAATGGGGATGCAAAATAGCAATGTCACTTTGGAAGACAGCTGGCAGTTTCCTACACAACTAAACATGCTCTTACCACATGATCCAGCAATCATGGTCCATGGTGTTCACTCAAAGGAGTTGAAAACTACGTCCACACAGAAACCTGCACACAGACATTTATAGCCACTTTCTTCATAATTGCCAAAACTCGGAAGCAACCAGGATGTCCTTCAGTAGGTAAATGGATACATATACTCTGGTACACCCAGACAATGGAATATTATTCAGTGCCAATAAGAAATGAGCTATCAATCCATGAAAAGACATGGAGAAAATGTAAGTGCATATTACTAAGGGAAAGGAGCCAATCTGAAAAGACTACTCCAGGTTCTGATACTAATTCCAATGTGAGGTGGGGGTGCTCCCCACACCGACAAGCAATTCCCCAATACCAGCTGGGTGTCTTACAATTCAACTCAATTCTGACGCTATCTAAAGAGAGCATTGGATGCCACAGGTTAAGGGTTCAGTCCTATAAGGCTGCCCTCCCCACCACACACCCACTTCAGATGCCAGTTGGAAGTCTAGGTTGTCCCCTGTGCTTTTGGCCAACTGGCTGGATTAGAGGTTCCAACACTACCTTTCTTGCGTCTGGTAATTTGCGAGAGCAACTCACAGAACTCAGAGAAACACTTTACTTACTAGATCACTGGTTTATTATAAAAGGATGTAACCTAGGAACATCTAGACAGAAAAGGTGCACAGGGCTATGTGTGGGTAAAGGGGGCTTCAAGCCTTCATGCCCTTAGAATTTGCCACTCTTCCAGCACCTCCACTTGTTCACCAATCTGGAAGCTCTCCAAACCCCATCCTTTTGGTTTTTATGAAGCTTCATTACTTATGCACAATTGACTAAATCATTGGCTGTTGGAGATTGAACTCCATTTCCAGATCCCCTGGCTCCCTCCTGCAGGAAGTGGGACTGAAAGTTCCAACTCTCTAATCACAGGACTGGTTCTCCTGGCAGGCAGCCCCCATCCTCAGGTGGGGGTCCAAAAGTCACCTCAGTAACATGATAAGAGACACCTTTGTTGCTCTCATCACTTAGGAAATTCCAGAAACTGGAGCAGGACCAGATATATGTTTCTTATTATAAATCATATTACAGCTATATACTGTATCATTCCCACTGTATGACATTCTGGAAAAAGCCAAACTATGGGAACAGTAAAAATATCTTTGGTTATCAGGCATTCAGAGTGGAGAGGAATGAATAGGTGAAGCATAAAGGATTTTGAGGGCAGTGAAATTACTCTGTGCAATACCGTAGTGATGGATACATGTCATCGGACATTTGTCCAAACCTTTAGAATATACAACCCCAAGAGTGAACCCTAATGTAAACTGTGGACTTTGGATGATAATGATGTGTCATTGTAGCCTCATCAACTGTAACAAATGTGCCCTTCTGGTGGGGATGTTGATAACAGGAGGTTATGTATGTGTGGGGGCAGGGGGTACATGGGAAATCTCTGTACCTTCCCCTTAATTTTTCCCGGAACCTAAAACTGCTTTAAAGATTGTCTTAATAAAAAAATTGCTCTGTATTGGATAATGGGCAGTTCAATGTCAAAATAGATAGGTTTTATTACCTTGATGGACCACAGAACTCATTTTAAGACTCTATTATTAGTGTGCATACAAGTAGAAGAGAAATAACCTACTGTTTATTCTTCATTGAAGAATTCTAGCCCTGTGCTCGGGTGTTTATGAATGAATGAAATCTAAATAGTGTTTCTGTTTAGATTATTTTTCCCTGAGCTGAGTGCAAATATATTAGGAGAAATACTAAAATATTTATAGTTGTCATTATTTATGAAGTTTTTTGGTCAACTGGGTAATGAAAATCTCATTGTAACTCACATTGACGCTCCTTTTTAGAACATAGCCTTATTAAAGATACGGTTATGGAAGCTACTTCATGCCCATGGGAGCTGTGTGACCTTGGAAAAGTCATTTAACATCTCTGAACCTTAGTGTCTTCACTACTAAAATGGAGACAATTCCTGATTATCCTAAAGACAAGGAAGCTGGGTAGTTTTTTTTTATTTTGTCTTTTCATTGTTAAAAATATTTGTTTTGATAAAGTCTATCATAAATAAGTCAGTAGAGGTTCCATTCTGTCACAGATGCTGCTGCAAAGATCCCTGTGCCATCCAAGCTGTGAACATCTGATTGATGGAGCATACACTTTCCATGTTGCTCCTATTCATTGACTGTTTTCAAATCCAGATGATCAAATAGTCCTTTATCCCCAAAGTAGGCTCAAAACAATTGGTTCGGGCATTTCAGGATCTGTATTCCTCTTAAAGTCCAAGTAAATCACAAGAAGTAGGAAGCCCAGAAGATGGTGAACTTGGTGCCTTTGAAGATGCCATTGAAGAGCTATTGCAGTGCTTTTTGGCCTCTTTGCTCAGCTTCACTCTTGCAATGGCCGGGATGGTGCAGGACGGCAATAGATGGTTTTTGATACCCTTCTGGTGGGATCTGTGCTATGAAAGTCCCAACTCAACATGTGATATGGTCCCATCCCACCGTCCAACCTATTCTGTCATGCGCCCTTTTCTGCATGTCCATGGACTCCAGTCAGACTACAGCTGTGTTCACTGACCACCAACCACGCCCATTTTCACTCCAGGCCCCTCCCACTGGAATCCCCTTCTGTCCACAGCCAGTCACCTCTCCAAGAATACTATGTCTTTTCGGGGCAGAGTGTGGGCCTTGCCCCACAGCAAGCACACAGCCTGGTATATGACACAAGCTCAACGAATATTTTTTGAGTCAAACAAAATTGACAAAAAGAGAAACGTAGTGAATGGAGGAGAGGATGGCAATACCACCAGCTGATGCCAAAATGTGCTGTTTTTCTACCTGGGGACACCAGCCCCTTCCACACATAAGTGCACGTTGCGTTAAATGTGTCACCTTATCACTTTCTTCTCCTTTTCAGAGCTACCCTTTCATGCTTTCTCCTAAACCAAAAGCTTAGGGGAAGTCAGGTGCACAAGTCCCCTACCCCTGTCTACCCCAGAGCCCCTTTGGAAACAGTCTTACTTGAGAAAAAAAGATAATTATGTGCAATATATGAGGGAAATGACAGAGAAGGGTAATTATTAGTGTAGGACAGAATTTAGTTTAAGAAAAGCTAGAGTAATATTACATCTTTTTGGATAGTTATTAAACCACAGAAGTATCTTGAAACCCTGACTATTCAGAACAAAGTGTCTAAGGAAATTCTTAAGACTGAGTTTGAGGAGGGGTGCCTGGGTGGCTCAGTGAGTTAAGTATCTGACTCTTGATTTCGGCTCAGGTCATGATCTCACATTTGTGAGTTCATGCCCTGGATCAGTCTCCACGCTGACAGCATGGAGCCTGCTTGGGATTTTCTCTCTCCCTCCCTCTCTCTGCCCCTTCCCCACTTGCACTCACTCTCTCTCTCTCAAAGTAAATAAATAAGCTTAAAAAAAAAAAGAAGAAGAAGTTTGCAGAAATACCTGTGGAAGCAGAGCTGCCCCAAGAGTTCAGGCACGGGCCACCAAACCTGGGGGTCTAGAATGTGTGTCTAATCCCAAGTATGCATTAACTCAATAGTCGCTATGTGGTGGACACCATCATAGGCTGCTAGCTACTACATATGGAACCCATCATGGCGCTAAGGAAACAGTACCATCCCATCTCATCCTTCCTACAACCCCAGTGAGGTAGGTATCACTACCTACACTTTAGAAGTCACCAAATTGAACATCATGGAAGGTAGCTCAGTTGTATAATGCCCCACAAAATTCAGTGGCAGAGCAGGATTTGAACACGTCTTTTCAGATTCCAAACTCATCTACTTTACTTCACAAGGAAGACTTTGTAGTATAACTGAAGAAATTGTTCTCAAGAAATAGTCACAGGTCAGGATAATATATGACAAAGTGCTAATTTTAAGCACTGATAAGAGTTGTTGATTTCTTCTGGTCTCTAAGGCAGTGGTTATGATTAAGTCACTCACATCTGAAAACAAATTAATGATGAGTAAATAGTTAAGTGTGTACTTTCAGCCAAATCCTATGCAAGTTGCCTTTAGATACATCAAGCAAACTTTTCTTACAGTTATCTGTGAAATAGGTATTATTATTAATACCTTCAATTTACAGAAAAGGAAAATGACGTTCAGATTTTTTTTTTAATAATTTATTGTCTAGGGCTCCTGGGTGGCTCAGTCGGTTAAGTGTCTGACATCAGCTCAAGTCATGATCTCACCGTTCGTGAGTTTGGCCCCACACTGAGCTGGCTGCTGTCAGTGTGGAGGTCACTTTGGATCCTCTGTCTCCTCTCTCTCTGCCCCTCCCCGACTTGCGCGTTCTCTCTCTCTCTCTCTCAAAAGTAATAAACATTTTTGTAAAAACTTTAAAAAAACTTTTTAAAAATAATTTACTGTCAAGGGGCATCTGGGTGGCTCAGTAGGTTAAGCGTCTGACTTTGGCTCAGGTCATGATCTCATGGTTGGTGAGTTCAAGCCCCACATCAGGCTCTGTGCTGACAGCTCAGAGCCTGGAGCCTGCTTCAGATTCTGTATCTCCCTCTGTCCTTTGCCCCTCCCCCACTCATTCTCCCCATTCTCCCCAGCCTCCCACTCCCATCAACCCTCAGTTTGTTCTCTGTATTTAAGAGTCTCATTAATAATTTATTTGGGGCCATGTTGCCATGTTTTTCAAAATGTGGTTTGAAATGTGGCTAGAACTTTTGTGACAGGCTTTACCCACCAGGTTGCTACAATAGTAGGATGTTAGTTGGAGCCATGGTATCCATCATTGCTCCTGTTTGGTGACAATGTACCAGAGAATGAAGCCAATATGGTGAAAAGCCTGGTGGACAGGGACGGAGGGACTGGCTTCTGGTGATGTGTTTGAGCCTCTGAATGTAGCTGTGCCTGAAGCTATGCCTGCTTTTGCATTTGTCCTGATTTGCTCAATTTGGTATGAACTAGGTTTCTGCCACTTTCAAATGAAACCGTAACTAATGTAGCTAGCACATATCAGGGGCCTACTCCGTAACAGGCCTTTCACAACTGTTAGAATACAAAGCTTTTGGGGCACCTGGGTGGCTCAGTTGGTTAAGCATCCAACTCTTTTTTTTTTATTTTTTTAATGTTTATTTATTTTTGAGACAGAGAGAGACACAGCATGATCAGGGAAGGGGCAGAGAGAGAGAGGGAGACACAGAATCTGAAATAGGCTCCAGGCTCTGAGCTGTCAGCACAGAGCCCAACGCGGGGCTCGAACTCACGAACCGTGAGATCCTGACCTGAGCCGAAGTCGGATGCCCAACCGACTGAGCCACCCAGGCGCCCCCCAACTCTTGATTTCAGTTCAGGTCATGATCTCATGGTTTGTGGGATTGGTGCTGGAAGCCGAGCTACCAAGCCTGTGTGGCAAAGCCCGGGCTGTGGATGGATTGGTGACTGTAAGGCGACCCACCGACAGTGAAGCTTCTTGTCCTCCCGCTTTTAGGTAATTTGGCCTTAAAACTACCTGGGGTATTGTCTGTTGGGGAATTGCCCTCGGCAGGCCCCCTGGGAAAAGAACCATTAGGGAAGAAAATAAGCTTCCGCAAGAAATTGTGCGGCCTTACGTTTGGCCCTTGCCATCCCCATGGAGACTCCTCTACTTACAGGAAGGATAGCCTCATGCATTTGCCAGCAAAGGCGGCCAACGAAGGAGAGACATAGGGATCCGAAAGCCCCACTCCGGTAACTAAGGAGTGTATTATGGACATAGGTCACTCTGACCCCTAGGCCCACCTGGCCCCCAGGAGGCATTCCAGATGATGATTGAACCTAGTCAGTTAAAGCTACAGAATGGTTCATTGGTTCCTAGGTGCATTGTCTCTCTGAGAATGTATAAGGCGTGGGTTTCTAAGGCCCTCTTGGCCCCCTTTCTGGCACCTTGGACTCAGGCGAATACTTTTGTTCTTCAAAACCACGAATGGTTCAGGGAAACAACTAACAGGTCGTGTCCCTGCAACTGTTCCACTTGAGGTGTTGAGAGATAAATGACCCTTCATGAAAACAGCAAAGCAAATACTTTATAAATTATAGATAAACATAGGTACATAATAAAAACAATAAAAGAAATTAATCAAGAAGCAAAGAGCAGGAGGCAACGTTATGACAAAACAATCAAGTTATTCCTTATTGGGTGATTATACAAAGGAACAATTTTAGAATTGGGTAATGTTAGAAAAACATAGATGACGTATGTTACAAGGAAATCACTAGCGAATATAATGCCACGTTTACTGCAATAAATCGGCCAGTTCAACACACTGCTGTTGTCTGTGTCCATTCTTATTTTTGTTTTGTTTTATTTTCACTTTTTCGCCGACGCCGTTCATCCTTCCGAAACCCCTGGACCTGCTGGAGCTGGACTCCGGCAATTGAGCCCTGCGTTGGGCTGTGCACTGACAGTGTGGCGCCTGCTTGGGATTCTCTCTCTCTCCCCCTCCCCCACTCTCTTGTGTTCTCTGTCTCAAAATAAATAAACATTAAAAAAAAAAAGAATGTGGGGCACCTGGGTGGCTCAGTCAGTTAAGCGTCCAACTTTGCCTCAGGTCATGATCTCATGGTTCATGAGTTCCAGCCATACGTCAGGATCTGTGCTGACAGCTCAGAGCCTGGAGCCTGCTTCAGATTCTGTGTCTCCCTCTCTCTCTGCACGCCCCCCCTCAAAAAAAATAATAAACATTAAAAAAATAATGAATACAAACCTCATGATGCCAAGGAACCACTTCATTTTTATCCTTAACACTTACAACCATCCACCATACTACGTATTTTACCGATTTGACTGGTTTGGGTGTATCCCTACCCCCCATAGAAGGCAAGCCCCTTCTGAATGTCTCTGAAGGAGATGGAAGAGTTCTGGGCAGAGGAGACATCTGACCTGACCTGCTGCTTTGACAAGGTTACTTGGTGACGAGAAGAAAACGAAGGGGAGAGTGAAGAGAGGCAGAAGGGAAAGCAATTTGAAGGCTCTGGAAATATCCAGGCAGCAAAGTTGGCAGCTTGGACCAGAGTAGTAGTAATGGTGATGGGGGAAAGTGGCCTGATTCCAGATGTATTTAGAGGTGGAATCATCAAGATTTGGAGAGAAATTAGATATGGAGATAAGAAAAAGGGAGGATTTAACATAATTGTGCAGGCATCTCTGTCTCCTCTGTAAATTCATTTAAGGGTAATCACATCTTCTTTGCCAGTCACTGATTTAGGAATAGGCATATGAATGAGAAATGACAAGACATCTCCTGGGAGCTTTTCCATAAAAGAACAACAGGAAGAGAGTCACGCTCTTTTTCCTGTGGATGTAGTTGCTCCTGGATGTGATACCTGGAGCATCTGCACATCTTGATACCAGCCTGAAGATGAAGCTTGGAAATTGACAGAGCTGAGAGATGGAAAAAACCAGCATCCTCGGTGACATCAGTGAGCCACTCAGTCAACCAAGCCTAGCATTGAACTTCCTCACTATGAGATATTATATTGCTATATTATTTAAGACAGCTTGAGGCAAGATTTCTGTTGCTTACAATCTAAAGAATCCTGATCCAGGACCCTCTTTTGTAGGTTTTACAGCTTATCCTTTTTAGAATGAATTACCAAAGAATTTAGAAATGTTTCCAGTGTGTCCAAAACAATATATCCTACATTATAACACTCTTGGCTGAAGGAAAAAGAGCTGGTGGGAGGAAAAAGGCTGGAAAGGAAACCAATTCCACAGTTATAGTAGGAAACAAATTATATGTACATTGATTTATGACATGAAAGGAAACAAATCAGTTGAGGGATTGTGAGTGCAAAGCTATGGTGCCCTAGAGCAGCATTTTTCCAACTGCACTTTGTGAATTGCTGGTAGGTCACATAAACAATTTAGCGAGTCTAGACTAGCATTTTAAAAAGTGGAGTAGAACAAGTAGGATAGATAGAGGAATAGAATAGAATAGAATAGATCAGAGCATGTAATAAGATTCATTATCTTGTGGAAATTTTGTTTCAGTTATATATTTGTATATGTGTCTACTGAGTCATCACGTAAAATGTTTGCCTTATTGTGGGTCATGGCCAAAAAGATTTGAGAATACTGTCTGAGAATAAATTGAGACACTGACCAGCCCTCTACACACAACACTCTAAACCACTAGTACAGACTGGTCAATTTGCTCTAATTACACAAATACACCTAACACCTTTTCTTATGAAAAAATATTCTCTTTTTTTTTTATTTGATAGAAAGATGGCGGGGGACAGGGCAGAAGAAGAGGGAGAGAGAGAATCTTAACTAGGCTCCATGCTCAGTGTGGAGCCCGACACAGGGCTCGATCCCTCGACACTGGGATGGTGACCTGAGCCAAAACCAAGAATCGGAGGCTCAACTGACTGAGCCACCCAGACACCCCATCTAATGAAAAGTATTCTCATCACGTGACTATAACAAAATGTTCCTTCTCAAATAAATATGGTTCCCCAGTTGCATGGAATCAGTAGCATATCCAGGTTACCCAGCTGAGCCCCTGTGAGGTCCCTGGATCTCAGACTGACCTGCTCTGTAAAGCTTGCTCTTGTGTTCTCTCCCCAGGGACTCTCTAAACATCATTTTTGGTTTCTGCCTGATTCTTGCTCCTTATGCCAACACTGGCAGAGGAGGCCAAAGAGATTTATTTCCATGGCATTGTTGTCCAAGGTACCCTCAAATTGGTGTAGATTCATACTAAAGCTGATTTTTTTTAATTCCAAAGAGATTGAAAGTTGCTCCCCAAATTTCAATTTCCATTGCAATTAGAGGTTAATTAGGAGCCTCATCATGGCACATATATTCCTGTCAAGGGGCTCCACTTATTCCAAGAAATCTTATATATCATTCCAGTTCATGATATGAAATATTTGATAAGGTAAAGGGTCTGTGCTCTGTGCTGATGGACAAACACGCTGGCCTCCTGTCCTTCAGGAGACAATCCCAGGAGGAATTCTGTATGCTCCTCAGAGGTCCTTAAATCTCAGAAATTTCTGCCTGAAGCTAGACCTTGATAATACACGCTTCCATCAACTTTTTCTCCTTCCCTGGCCCACTCTCTCTTTTCCCTTCCTCCCGCTCTTTGGGATAACTTCCCAAATAGAACACTGCACCCAAATCCTTGGTAGGACTCTGCTTATAGGGGAACTAAAAGAAAATCTAAACTAAGCAGAATCTATGCGACTTAAGGGCAAACACATCTAAAGAAGTTATTTCACAAACCCAAACAAAGCCTTCATAATATGATATATTTATATAGAAATGTTTTTATAAGAATAGGGAGGGATCAAGTAACAGGGAGTAGTCCTTGAGAGTCATGTTCAGAAGAACAACAGAAATTAAGGTGGAAACTTAGAAATGTGTGGCAAGAATCAGCAATCTTACAGAAAAGAGGCTGGTGGTCTCCGGACCCATTTCTTATCCACCTGGGAATTATAAGTCCATAAGGAGATGGATGGGCAGCGGTTGAGAACAGTGGAAATGTATACATGGACAGCCTCACACCCAACCTCCTTTTCAGAAGGATCGCAGCACGTGCTAGCTAGCCTTTTACACTAGATCTGATCTCTAGACAAAACAAGGGAACTGAGAATGTGAAAGTCTATTCTGGGAAACAATCTTTCACAAATCTTCACAAATTATAAGAAATTCGAAAGGCAATTGAATTAATAAAACTCTAAAGTACAAAAATATATTTGAGGGTCAAAATGCAGCATCATTTTCCAAATACTCACAGAAATGCAATCTGCTCTACCAAGCCAATGCTTTAAAAAGTTCCTTAGGTAAGGGGCACTTGGGTGGCTCAGACAGTTGGGAGTCCAACTTCAGCCTGGATCATGATCTTGTAGTTCATGAGTTCGAGCCCCGTGTTGGGCTCTGTGCTGACAGCTCAGAGCCTGGAGCCTACTTCTGGATTCTGTGTCTCCCTCTCTCTCTGCCCCTCCCCTGCACTCCCACATCCTTGCTCTCTCTGTCTCTCTCAAAAATAAATAAACATCAAAAAAATTATATTAAAAAGGTTCTTTAGGGTAAATTGGCTTGGTAAAACGTTAAAAACAGCTTATAATGTGTGATGTTGATTATTTTTCATTAATGAATGCTTGAAATAGTATATTGTTGTGAACATTTTAAATATCCTCCTGTGCTTCCCTTTATGTTATTTGTAAAGCAAAAGATATTTTTTAAGTGGCAAATCCTTGTTCAACCTTCTTCTAGAATATCACAAATGATGCTTTTAGTGATGTCTGGATTAATGGTATTCTCCTGCCCTGACAGGCACTGATGGTAAGACATACAAAGGCTGAGAACCTACAATTTTTTCTATATTTAACATTGGTCAGACCCTTATTAGTGTCAAATCAAGTTTTCGTTTCTAAATTTTGAGAGATCCATAGAGGAGTTGGAAAAGGTGTAAAGAGAAGCAACAGAAACCATTAAAACGATGGAAAAGAAAACCTGTGAGAAAATTAAAAACATTGAACTGGCTTCGCCTTGAAAATTACCAGCAAGGACTGATTTAATAACTTTCCTCAAGAACAGGACCATTTATTTGGAGGACGGTGCTAGCTGGCTTTTCTCCATCTCTATAGAGATGAAAACCAGACAAAATTGGATTAGAATGCAACAAGAGGGTTTCTCTGACCTAAGGCAGAACTCAGCTGCAAAGGTGATTAAGCTCTGTCATTATCATCACTGGAGCGTTTTGAAAATATGTTCAACAACCATTAGCTATGGGTAGTTTAGGCAACCCACTGGAGAAGGAAAAGCCTTTCAACTCTGTGTTTCCATGTATTTGAGCTCTCAGAAGCCAGGTTAAAAGGGTTAGTCAGAGCAGAGGGGAGACCGGATTTCCCACACTTGGGAACAGGATCATCAGAGCATATCATATTTCATTCTGAAACTAGAAAGATTTAACACTGAATGAATGATATCAGCCATAAGCTGAAGTAATGCAACTCTAAGAGAGGATTTGCAAATATTACTAATGAAACTAGCATTTCCCAAGTTTCATAAAGGGATTAATGGAAACCATGTTGCAACAGATCTAAGAGAAACTGTGATTTAATAATATTCATTTCACATCTATTGAATACCTGCTATGTTTCCAGCAGCGTGCCAGGCACTGGAGATTGCAAGTCAAATACGACATGGTCACTGCCCCCTGGGAGTTTACAATCTGGTGAAGAGAGAGATATGGTAGAGGCTAATCCTGTATTAGGGAGCAGTGCAGCATGCTGTGGGAGCACCTGAGTGAGACCCCGACTCCAGAAGGAGTGTTCTGGGAAGGCTTCCTGAGAAAGGGCCCTGAGGATGAACTTTGGAAATAGACTAGGTATAAAACTGGCACAAGGGGAATTTCTCACAGAGAAGCAAATGGATGTTAAAGGAGAAATAATAATACAAGAATACCAAGAATGAGTATGTGCCAGCCACTGTATCAAGTGCTTCATCAGCATGATTCTATTTGATCATCTTGACCTCCCCCATTTATTCATTTACAGACATTTGAGTACCTCCTATGTTCCAGGAACTGTGGATACAAGGGTGAGGCGAAGAAACACAGATTCTGCCCTCCTAAAGCCTAGCCCATTGCAGGATGCTATATAATAATCAATCATAGGAGGTATGATGGATGGAAAATAGAGAAAGTTGTTAATTACAATATTTGTAATTTCCTTCATTCTTTCAACCATCAAAGAGAATTCCTTTTTTGTCTTCTAATCTTCTCCCAACTCACTCCCTCTCCTGCCCCATGCCAACAAGGATCCTTTCTCTGTCAGCTGAGTTCCTGAGCTGTAGTGATGCCAGATCTAGTTAATGGGGAAAGAGAGACTAGATTTTAGAATTAAGGACAAGCAACTTGTGGAGAAAGGAAGGAAGGAACGAAGGAATGAAGGAAGAAAGAAATAAAGAAAGAAAGAGAAAGAAAGAAAAAAATGAAAGAAAGAGGGGCACCTGGGTGGCTCAGTCGGTTGAGTGTCTGCCTTCCGCCCAGGTCATGATCCTGTGCTTTGTGGGTTTGAGTCCTGCCTCGGGCTCTGTGCTGACAGGCTCAGAGCCTGGAGTCTGCTTTGGATTCTGTGTGTGTCTCTCTCTCTACCCCTTCCCCACTCTGTCTCTCTATCTCCCAAAAATAAACATTAAAAAATTTATTTTAAGAAAGAAAGAAAGAAAGAAAGAAAAGAAGTAGATAGAAATAATTTAATCAAAATTAAAATGTTTACACTATTACTATTTTTGGTCTTATTTCTTTTTTGTCTGTTTGTTTTTGCTCTTTTTTAAAAAACATAATTTATTGTCAAGTTAGCTAACATACAGCATATACAGTGTGCTCTTGTTTTCTGAGGTAGATTCCCTTGATTTATCACTTACATACAACACCCAGTGCTTATGCCAACAAGTGCCCTCTTCAATGCCCATCACCCATTTTTCCCTCTTCCCCGCCCCTCTCAAACCCTCAGTTTGTTTTCTGTATTTAAGAGTCTCTCATGATTTGCCTCCCTCTGCGTTTGAAACCATTTTTACCCCTTCCCTTCCTCTATGGTCTTCTGTGAAGTTTCTCAAATTCCACATATGAGTGAAAAGAGATATCTGTCTTTCTCTGACTGATTTACTTCACTTAGCAGAATACCCTCCAGTTCTATCCATGTTGCTGCAAATGGCAGGATTTCATTCTTTCTCATTGTCGTGTAGTATTCCATTGTATATATAAACCACATCTTCTGTATCCATTCATCAGTGATGGACATGTGAGGTCTTTCCATAATTTGGCTATTGTTGCTAGAGCTGTTATAAACATTGGGGTACATGTGCCCCTATAAATCAGCACTTCTGTAAACCATCAAAACCCTAGAGGAGAAAACAAGCAACAACCTCTTTGACCTCAGCCGCAGCAATTTCTTCCTCAACATGTCTCCGAAGGCAAGGGAAATAAAAGCAGAAATGAACTATTGGGACCTCATCAAGATAAAAAGCTTCTGGACTTCAAAGGAAACAATCAACACAACTAAAAGGCAACCGGCAGAATGGGAGAAGATTATTTGCAAATTACAAATAATCCAGTGAAGAAATGGGCAGAAGACATGAATATACACATTTCCAAAGAAGACATCCAGATGGCCAACCGACACAGGAAAAGATGCTCAACATCACTCATCATCAGGGAAATACAAATCAAAACCACACTGAGATACCGCCTCACACCAGTCACAGTGGCTAAAATTAACAACTCAGGAAACAACAGATGTTGGTGAGGATGTGGAGAAACAGGAGCCCTCTTGCACTGTTGGTGGGAATGCAAACTGGTGCAGCCTCTCTGGAAAACTGTGGAGGTTCCTCAAAAAATTAAAAATAGAACTACCCTATGACCCAGCAATAATAGCACTATGAGGAATTTATCTAAACTATTGCTTTTTATATCTTTTATTGGCCACGTTATTATGTTTCAGGAACAGTTCAATGCACCTTGTTAGCATTATCGCTTACAGTTCTCCCCCAAACACTGGGAGAGGTACTGACTTTCTCCCTACTTAACAAACGTGAAAACTGAGGCATAAAGAAGTTAAGGTAACTTTCACTAGGTTACAGAGTTCATAAGTGGTGCAGCCAGAACTCAACACCAGTGCTGTGACCCCAGGGTGCACACCAGCAGCTGGAGGGAAGGTTCTTGGGGCTGTAATGCAAAGTGTGACTGAGGGCAAGAGGAAGGGCAGAAGTGAAGTTCTAAAGTGTAGTGTGAATCATTAACTGGATCCCCTTGATATTCTCTGGTTTCAGTAACAAATTCAATTGCTTTTAATTACTTACCTTGAGTTCATATCTCTGAGAGTGACCCTGTGCTGGGACTGGGCCCCATGGGCCAGTTTTAATGTGGCATGTAGAGCACAGGACTGCAAACTGTGCTGTGCTAGGAAGGAAAAATACAGAGAACTCTAAGAGCAAAGGCTGAGGCCCATGATCTGGCTTATGGGGTCAAAGAAGCTCTTCTGAGGAAGTCAAGTTTGAGCCTGATTGGAAGGCTGAGTAATGGTTACCTGGGTGAACTCCAGGAAGAGGAAAGAGTACGTGCAAAGGCACTGAGGCAAGGGTGGAGAAGGACATTGAGAAACTGAAAGAAGACATGGAACTGGAGCACTGAGAGTGAGAGGGAGACAGGTCTGGTAAGGCAGGCAAAGAAGTAGACCACGGGACCATTCCCTGAGGTAGAGAACACTGAAAGAAGGCCAGGTTTGAAATGTTCATTCATATTTACCTGTCATGAATCTGTCTTCAGTGAAAAGGATGCTCCTTTCCTCCAGGTGTAGGGAGGGCACCTCTCACATGAGGGCCTTGTGACCTGCTTTGGAAGAAGCTAAGAAAGCCCTTCCTGCATCTGCCATTTTTCGAATTCCCTCAGCCTGAAATCCTCAATGTGCCAAGGTGCCATATTTTGGGTACTGTGTCCTGAATTGCATCAACAGGAACACGGATTCTGGAGCCAGGGTGGATCCAAGCTCTCAGCTCCACCTCTCATTAATCACTTTGGGAAAGTGACATGCTTTTTTCTGCCTCAGTTTTTCTGATCTAGGAAATAAGTTAATGCTACTTACCATATATAGGATTGTATGAGGATCAAAGAAGTTAACACATGAATCTCTGTTGTTACTATCACCAGATGAGTTCGGAGGTGGACATTTAAGAATAAGCAAGATTCTATGGTGGGGGAGGCATATAGGTGGAGGGAGGTATATAGGTGGAGGAAGCAGTATGAAAAAGGAAAGATATGGGTAGGTGGGGGGTGCTCAGAAAACTACTGTTTTTCCAATTTGGCTGAGGCAGAGGGTACATGTTAGGAAAAAAGACACAGAAGTGAGAATTTTGGGGTGGGCATTGTATAAGATGCCCAGCTGAGGAATTTCTACTGAATTCCAAGAACCATAGAGAACTTCTGAAGGTTTTTGAACAGGCATATAAGATTTGGGATGTATTTGGGGAAAAGTAATCTGGCAGTCACATAGTGTGAATTATCGTAGGAAAGACTGACCAAGAAACTGAGAAACTTTGCTGGAAACTTTTTTAAGTAGACTCTCATACTGGCAAGCAAATATATATATTGAGCATCTGATAAAACATGCTGGTCTATTTGGCAGTCATGCTTCCTAGGGTAAATTAATACAATCTATGGTTCGTAAATCAGTCCATCCATCTATCCATCAATAGGCTTGCTTATTACTTTAAAGTGCATTTCCTTTTAGGTGGCTCTAAGAACACTTACAAACACATGCAAATACAGCAGTCACATAAGTCAGAATGAAAAATCAAAAACTATATAGGGGAAATGGAAAGGTAATTGTCTAGAATAAGGATCTAGAATAAGATGGTAAATTCAACTGGTCATTACATTAGTTCTAGCTTGCTAAAAGCCCAGGCATAAAGGGAATCTAGAAAGAGACCTGTGTAGTACTTAATGCCTAATAAAAGGAAATTTATTAGTTTTTAGGTAAGACTAGCCTTTTCTTCCTGGAGTCCCATAGAAAATTAGCATATACTCCCTAATGAAGTCCAGTTTTTAGACCATGAAAAATCAAACTTCATATAGTCACTTCTAGTGACTCATTGGCATGAGTGGTCCCCCAGAGCCTCGTAATTCCCCTGAACTGGTAGAGAAGATTTTCTGAACTTACAAAATCACAGGCTTGCAAGGAAGTATGTCGTAAGTTTGTCATACATATAGATGCCAAGGCTAGAGCAGCAATGGGAAGGCTATGTTCTGTCACAGAGCAAGAAATCCAGTAGGTGTCCTCACCACAGAAATGGGCTGGCTAACTTTCTATTAGAGAAGTAGGTTATTTCAACTGAATTTTTAAATATGAGCTATTTTAACACATAGAAAAGTACAGAGAATAATAATGAATATCCTTATTTCCACTACGAATATTCAGTAAGTGTTTCCATATTTTCATATTTGAATCCATTTTTTTTAAGAAATAAAGCTTTGAAGAGCATTGAAGTCTCTTTTTCACTCTATCTGATCCCAATTGGCTCTTTATTTCACTAGAGTCAACCAGCATCATGAGTTGGTGTATCCTTTCCACCTGTGTCTTTCTAGTCTTACTCCAGAGATATGTATGCATGAACAATATATGATATTGATTGGAATCAAATTGTAGGAATTATTCTGCAACATTATTATCCATTATTGTGTGTTTGAGATTAGTCATCAACATCTAACCGTAGATGTAGTTCATTTAGCATTCTGTTCCGGAAAACAAAAAACCTGATATGTAATATATGTGAACCTGATACCCAATTGTATATATGAATTGTTTGCAATGTTTCATTATTATACATAACACTACACTGAACATCTTTATACATGTCTCCTTGTGTACTTATGCAAGTTTCTCTTGGGAATATTCTTAGAAATGGAACTGTTGGATCATGAGGTAGGAATATCTTAAACTTTAATATATATGGTCAAATTACTCTTTGAACTGGTTTATACCACAACCAGCAAACTATCAGAACTCCTATTGTGTCCTAACATGTATACTTATTTTTTTTAATATTAAAGATGGGTGAAATGGTGGCTCATTGTTTTGATTTACAGGATTATTGGTAAGTAATCTTATCTTTTCAGATGTTTATTGGTCATTCAGGTGTGCTCTTTTGTGAATTGCCTTAACAAACCTTTTGCCCATTTTTATAACAGCTCATTTTTCCCTCCTGTTTTGCAGGAGTGCCTTCTTATATACAATGGTCTTTTTATAATTTGCATCTGGATTATATAAATTTTAAATATGTTCCCCTGTTTGTGACTTGTTTTCAAAACTATTGGTGGTATCTTTGGTCAATGGAAGTTTTATTATTTTTTATTATTATTATTTTTTTTAATTTTAACGTTTATTTATTTTTGAGACAGAGACAGAGCATGAACCGGGGAGGGGCAGAGAGAGAGGGAGACACAGAATCGGAAACAGGCTCCAGGCTCAGAGCCATCAGCCCAGAGCCCAACGTGGAGCTCGAACTCACGGACCGTGAGATCGTGACCTCAGCTGAAGTCAGATGCTCAACTGACTGAGCCACCCAGGCGCCCCGGTCAATGGAAGTTTTAAATGATACCACCCAGAAATCTAAGATAAAACTCACCAAAATGATGTATATTTCCCACTTTTTGTTAGATAAATACAATCCTCCTTTTGCTAGTTTCATTACTTATGAAAGAATAACTAAAGTTTGGGATGACCCCTTAGGATAGCTGAGGCAAAAGAAATAAACGTGCCATCAGGAATATCATACACACAGCAGCGTAGGGGAGGAGTCTATTAGGCTAGAGCTTATGGGGATTTTTTTAAATTGTTTTAAGAGTTTATTTAGTGTGTGTGTGCGTGTGTGTGTGTGTGAGAGAGAGAGAGAGAGAGAGAGAGAGAGAGAGAGAATCCCAAGCAGGCTCTGTGCTGTCAGGGCACAGCCCGACACTGGGCTCAATCCCACCAACTGTGAGATCATGATCTGAGCTGAAACCAAAAGTCAGATGCTTAAGAGACTGAGCCACCCAGGCACCCCAGAAGTATATGGGGATTTAAAGTCTTTTTTTCGTCATCATGAAAAGGAATTGCCGAAAAATACATTCTCAGATTTGAAACTCTTCAAATTATATTGTGCTCTGGAGAACACAGGAAAAAATAGTTTCTTTGAAAGCTTATAAACCAGATTAGGAGGATATAAATTTCATTTTTCCAGCGAGTTTGCATTTACCTTTCCTCAATAACAGGATGTGTCATAGAGCTAAAGTGTGTTTGCATCTCCTTGTGACAGAACCCTGGCTCTGCTTAACTTACCTTGATGAATATCCCTGAATTCACTCCTCTAAGACACTGTCCATCTCTTTTCAACAATACCCAGTTAGATATCTTGATAGAAGAATAAATGATCTAAATAATAAAAATTATAAAACCCTCAGAAATAAATTTAGCAAGAAATATCCAGATGCAGTCTATTGAAGAACATAAAAGATTTTAATTACTGTAGGGAAATGCTGTGGTCCTACATTAGGACAGTTAATTATTGAAAGAATGTTGGGGTGCTTGGGTGACTCAGTTGGTTAAGCATCCAACTTTAACTCAGGTCATGATCTCCTGGTCCGTGGATTCAAGCCCCACGTCAGGCTCTGTTCTGACTGCTGGGAGCCTGGAGCCTGTTTCATTTTCTGTGTCTCCTTCTCTCTCTTCTCCTCCCCTGCTCGAACTCTGTCTCTGTCTCTGTCTCTGTCTCTGTCTCTCCCCCACCTCAAAAATAAGTATTTTAAAAAATAAAAAAAAGGATGTCAAGTGTCCCCAAATTTATCTATATGCTTAACAGTACTACACCAATAAAATGAAGCAGTAAGAATAGCCTCAAAAATTCCAAAAACAAAAGTAGTAAATTATAACTGCCTTGCTAGATCTTTAAATGTCCAAAACTGGTGCCAAAATGCAAAGTCCAAAAGCATGTAAAAGAAATTACCAAATGATGCATGGACTTTTGAAATCAGCTTGAAAGGGATGGGCAATTCAATATATGATATGAATAACCATTCAACCAATATAAAGTTAGATCACTACTTCGCATCATACGCTGGAATAAACTCCAAATGTATTAAAGGGTTAAAAAAAATAATGCCATCACATTATCAAAAGAAGATAGAGCTGTTTATTTATATATCTTTGGGAGTGCAAATGGCCTAAGAAAAGCAGAGAACATCCTAGAAAAAAATCAATAGAAATGAATACAAAGTTTCTTCATGGTCATGATGATGATGATGATGATGATGATGATAAAATTGGAGGAAAAATTACCATCTTATCTTTAATATGCAAATAAGTCTTCTGTCTAAATGCCTACTACAGGTTGACAGAGTTGTAATGTAGGAAGGGAAAAACATTCACTTTTTTACTTTGTGCATTTTAAATGGTTATTTATTTATTTTTGAGAGAGAGAGAGAGAGAGCACAAGCAGGGGATGGGCAGAGAGACACGGAATGTGAAGCAGGCTCTAGGCTCTGAGCTGTCAGCACACAGTCCAAGGCAAGACTTGAACCCACGAACCGTGAGATCATGATCTGAGGCAAAGTCGGACACTCAACTGACTGAACCACCCAGGCACCCCTTACTTTATACATTTTAAAAAAGAAATAATTACGGTGACAAGAACCATATGATCCTCTCAATAGATGCAGAGAAAGCATTTGACAAAATACAGCATCCTTTCCTGATAAAAACCCCCAAGAAAGTAGGGATTGAAGGAGCATACCTCGAGATCATAAAAGCCATATATAAACGAACCAATGCTAATATCATCCTCAATGGGGAAAAACGGAGAGCTTTCCCCCTAAGGTCAGGAACAAGACAGGGATGTCCACTCTTGCCACTGTTATTCAACATAGTATTGGAAATCTTAGCCTCTGCAATCAGACAACACAAAGAAATAAAAGGCATCCAAATCGTCCAGGAGGAGGTCAAACTTTCACTCTTCGCAGATGACATGATATTCTATATGGAAAACCCAAAAGATTCCACCAAAAAACTGCTAGAATTGATTCATGAATTCAGCAAAGTTGCAGGATATAAAATCAACGCACAGAAATCGGTTGCATTCCTGTACACCAACAATGAAGCGACAGAAAGAGAAATCAAGGAATTGATCCCATTTACAGTTGCACAAAAAAACATAAAATACCTAGGAATAAATCTAACCAAGGAGGTGAAAAATCTATACACTGAAAACTATAGAAAGCTTATAAAAGAAATTGAAGAAGACACAAAAAAGTGGAAAAAGATTCCATGCTCCTGGATAGGAAGAACAAATATTGTTAAAATGTCGATACTACCCAAAGCAATCTACATATTCAACGTGATCCCTATCAAAGTAACACCAGCATTCCTCACAGAGCTAGAACAAATAATCCTAAAATTTGTATGGAACCAGAAAAGACCCCAAATAGCCAAAGAAATCTTGGAAAAGAAAACCAAAGCAGGAGGCATCACAATCACAGATTTTAAGCTATATTACAAAGCTGTAATCATCAAGACAGTATGGTACTGGCACAAAAACAGACACTCAGATCAATGGAACAGAATAGAGAACCCAGAAATGGACCCACAAACGTATGGCCAACTGATTTTTGACAAAACAGGAAAGAATATCCAATGGAATAAAAACAGTCTCTTCAACAAGTGGTGCTAGGAAAACTGGACAGTGACATGCAGAAGAATAAACTTGGACCACTTTCTTACACCATACACAAAGAGAAACTCAAAATGGATGAAAGACCTCAATGTAAGACAGGAAGCCATCAAAACCCTTGAGGAAAAAGCAGGTAAAAACCACTTTGATCTTGCCCGCAGCAACTTCTTACTCAACACGTCTCCGGAGGCAAGGGAAACAAAAGCAAAAATGAAGTACTGGGACCTCATCAAAATAAAAAGTTTCTGCACAATGAAGGAAACAATCAGCAAAACTAAAAGGCAACCGACAGAATGGGAGAAGATATTTGCAAATGACATATCAGATAAAGGGTTAGTATCCAAAATCTATAAAGAACTTATCAAACTGAACACCCAAAAAACAAATAATCCAGTGGAGAAATGGGCAAAAGACATGAATAGACACTTCTCCAAGGAAGACATCCAGATGGCCAACCAACACATGAAAAAATGCTCAACATCATTCATCATCAGGGAAATACAAACTAAAACCACCATGAGATGCCACCTTACACCTGTCAGAATGGTTAACATTAACAACTCAGGCAACAACAGATGTTGGCGAGGATGTGGAGAAAGAGGATCTCTTTTGCATTGTTGGTGGCAACGCAAGCTGGTGCAGCCACTTTGGAAAACAGTATGGAGGTTCCTCAAAAAACTAAAAATAGAACTACCCTAGGACCCAGCAATTGCACTACTAGGCATTTATCCACGGGATACAGGTGTGCTGTTTTGAAGGGACACATGCACCTCCATGTTTACGGCAGCACTATCAACAATAGCCAAAGTATGGAAGGAGCCTAAATGTCCATCGATGGACGAATGGATAAAGAAAATGTGGTATATATATACAATGGGGTATTACTCAGAGATGAAAAAGAATGAAATCTTGCCATTTGCAACAACGTGGATGGAATTAGATTGTTATCATGCTAGGTGAAATAAGTCAGTCAGAGAAAGATAAATATTATATGATTTCACTCATATGTGGAATATAAGAAACACAATAGATGAACGTACAGGAAGGGAAGCAAAACTAATATAAAAAACAGGGAGGGGGACAAAACATAAGAGACTCTTAAATATGGAAAACAAACTGAGGGTTACTGGAAGGGTTGTGGGAGGGGCGATGGGCTAAATGGGTAAGGGGCACTAAAGAATCTACTCCTGAAATCATTGTTGCACTATATGCTAACTAATTTGGATGTAAATTTTAAAAATAAAAAATAAAATTAAAATTCAAAAAAAGAAAGAATTATGGACCATTTTTACTTTTTTTCCTCTATATTTTCTAGGCTTTAATTTTTCTATAATAAGCACACACTACTACTTTGGTTATCAAGGGAAAACCCATCTTTTTAAAGTAACTCTAAAGCTTTAAAGTAGGCTAAAGGCTAAAGTAACTCTAAGAAAGAAACATTCTGAAAAAGTCATCCCAACTGAAAAATAGGCAAAAGATATGAGTATAATAAAGCAGCTCATAAAAGAAGTAAAAATGGCCAATAGGCACAACAAAATATATCTAATTTCATTAGTAATCAGAGAAATACAAATTAAAATAATCCTGAGAAATCACAGTGGTCTGTGAAATTGACAAAGATTAAAGAGAAAGATAATGTTCAGAGCTGATAAGGGTTTGAGGAAATATGTTCCCAGGAAGTGCCAGTAGGAATACAAATTTGTATAACAGTTCCAAAAGGTAATTTATCGAACAGATCAAAAGTCTTAAAATGTGCTACCTTTGACCTCCAAACTTTGTCTTAGCAATTTTTTTCTGAAGAAATAATCAAATAAGTGCACAAAGACTTTTAAAGTATCATTTGTCATAGTGAAAACTGGAAACTGTTCAAATGTCCACCATAGGGGAAAGGTTAGTAAATGACAGCAAATCCACAGAAATGGAATACTATGCAATTGTTAAATAGTTATGTAAATCTACATTTCTTCAAATGGTAAGATGTCCACAAAATAGTAGAGAAGGCAGCTTGTAAACAGAATTTGTAACACAATCAGATTTTATTCTTTTTTTTAAACATTTTTAAATTTATTTTTGAGAGACGGAGTACAAGTGAAGGAGGGGCAGAGAGAGAGGGAGACACAGAATCCCAAGATGGCTCCAGGCTCTGAGTTGTCAGCACAGAGCCTGTTGAGGGGCTCAAACCCACAACGGTGAGATCATGACCTGAGAGGAAGTCAGATGCCCAACCACAACCGACTAAGCCACCCAGGTGCCCTCACAATCACATTTGTGTGTGTGTGTGTGTGTGTGTGTGTGTGTGCATGTACAAAAACATAGAAAACCTCTGGAAAGAAATGCCCACCTCTCTGCAATTTTTCAGATAGTTCTGTCAGGATGGTGGAATTATAGGTGATATTGTGATTTTTCTTTCTGCAATTTCTTTTATTCTGATTTTAAATTTTTTCGGTAAGTATACATTAGTTCATACTCACAATAAAAAAAGTAATGCTTAAACAAAACAAAACAAAAGCCCCCACCATCTGTGATGCACATCTTTCCTCCAGGGTATCCCAGATCCTACTCTCCTTTGCCAGCCATGTGTCTAACTGTTAAGCATTATCGGTTCTCATTCAGACAGACCCGTGATAGAATTCAAGTCCCAACACTGATGAGATGAATGCCTTTGGTTAAGTCTTAATTTCCCTAAACCACAGCAGCTTGCTGTAGGAGTAGTTCTTGGCTCGCCACAGATCTTGCTGATACCTTGCAGACTGCAGAGCCCGCGCCGGCTCTAGAGCACCCAGACTCCACGAGCTGCTCTGGGACCACATGCACCATCGTGTACTGGGCAGGCTTGCCAGTGGCCTGTGTCAGCTGCTGGGTAAGCTCAGAAAGGGGCTGGTACTACACAGAGGCTCAGGGGACACTGGTGTTCACTAGGAACGGCATGCTGGCAGAGGAGAGGTGGGGACGGTTGTGCATGGATGCAGCCCAGGAACCTGAGCTAATACTGGGAAGTTTTTAAAACCCAAGAATATATAATCACAGATTCTACCAACTCTCAGAGCAATGGTGTCATTACATGTCTTGCAACCTCCAGAAAACTCCATACTTGAGAAAGCATGAGAGTGGGAAAAGCAAATAACATCTTAGTACTTTTATGAAAAAATAGTTTGACCTCACAGACCCTGAAAGAGTCTCTAGGACTTCAGGGGTCCCCAGAACTACTAATCTAGAACAACATACTGCAAATTTAAGAGGGAAATGTCTAACGTTGCAACATGATCATGATCCTTGATCCTCATTGCCACTGTTGCAGATACTATACTCCTCTATGAATACCTTCCTTCGTATCCATGAATTGGAATCTGAAGAGAACCAAGAAAAGGGACACTTACCATTACTGCTAAATGATACTTCCTTACGCAAGGATCTATTGCACTAGAGCTATCTAAATAGGCCGGCTTAGACAAGTTGTTTGTCTTTTACTTAAGCACTTCCTCCACTTGCCCGGGGGTCCCCAGTGGCATTGGTTCCTAGATCAGCACCAGCCCTCACTGCCACATAACGAGTGCTACCTCCAGGGTCTCGTCAGCCCTGGCCAGTGACCTGCAATTCAGGGCCATTCAGGACCTCCCCTTCTTTGCGATGCCTTTCCTAAACTTCCTGGGGGTTAATACAGAATCCTGAGTAGGGTCATTAGAGGACAGTGAGCTGCTCTGGACTCGTGCTATAGCAGTTTCTCCATCCCCCAATCCCAGGTAACCCAGGCCAGCCTTGCTCCTGGCCCAACCAACCCAAGCATTTTGCTCCTGGAAACGGTGAGAGTCCGTCTCCACATGAGTGTCCATGCTGCTCCGACTCAGCCCCTCGGGGCTGATGATGCCTCCAAGACTGCAGCAGTGACCTTCTCCCACTGTCGCCATGGGCCTCCTGCCTACATCTGCTGCTGCTTGGCCCTTCACTTGGACTGGAGAAATCCTGGAGCAGACTTGCGCCCCACCCACACTTCTGTTAACTTTCTTACCTGGAAAATCTTCTAGATCCCTTTCTGGGCCCCTCGGATGTCATCAGAAACTAAACTTGGGGGCAGTTTCTGGCCTTCTCCTGCTTAGACCTTCTATGCCACGGTCCTGTTGGCTCTCCCCATACCGACCTCAAATCTCTGCCTGGGGTTTATTTCAGACTACAGAGCCTCGGAATTCTTTATTGGGGCTGGTGGCCGGGCCAATGAGGTACGTGTCCTGTCTATTTACACCCTGCATGTAAATCTCTCCAGCCTCATGCCAGAGTCCTCAGCATCTGCCCCCAAAAGCTAAGGTTGCTCTTCTCTTTACCTCTCTGTTCTGTTTCTGGCAAGTCCCCAACAATGCAAGCCCCGTGTCTGAGTCTGATGGGACAGTGATCCCAGAAAACTAATTTTCCTATTATTCACTAAGTTTTGTGCTTTTTTTCCATTTACTTTTCTTCTACTTCTTCCTTTTTTTTTTTTAATACAAAGGTGATTTGTTAAACATTCAACTAATTATTGCTTATTCATGAAGGTAGATCAACAAAGGATCTTTTTTCCAAAGGATCCTTTGTGGTTGGGGGCACAGTCATTAGGGTCACCGTATCTATTCTGCTCCCCTGGAAGGCCCAGGAACGGGGTCCACACTGAAGGAGGACTCCTGTAAACAGTGCCGGATGCAGCCACCGGCTGGGCAGGAGGCTTGTAGCTTTAAGAAGGCGCGCCATGGCTAAGATTTTAAGCCACTGTCTCTCTTCCATCCGGTCTCCCCACAATCCTTCCTGGCTTCCTCCATCGCAGTCACCTTGCAATTGCTCCCAGCCGGGCTTAGCTACTTTCCCTAAGATTTTTCTAAAAGGCCTCTTACGTGTGCACCCTTCTAGCTTTCCCACTGAGGATTAGTTCAAAGTCCCTGCAGCCCTGGGAAGGGAAGAGTGACAATAAAAGAAAACTCAACTGGAAAAAGGTTTGCTTTGGCAGCTGCTTGATTGTTCTGTAGGTGGGAGGCGCCTGCTCCAACCTCTGCAGCCCACTTGCCCTCACAGCCCATTACAGATGTTTTCTTTTGGTCTGGTTTCTTCCTGCCTCTTTTGGGCCTCTGAGCCCCTACTTCTAGCAGGCTTATGTAAATTTCCACAAGGCCTCGGCAGGCCCACTTCTGCCTCCATGGATCCCTTTATCTGTTGCCAGCACAAGATTCTCCTAATCTTACCCTGAGCCACACTCGGGAGAGGAGAGGCTCAAACACTCAGAAGGTAGGGCCCTTTGCTGTTCAGTTCCGTGATTTATTTTAAGGCCACTGGGCTTAGCAGGAGTGAGTGGCTGAATGAACAATCTGTCAGAAAGCTTGCCCCATCATGTGCTCAGGAAACACTTGTGAGCCTCAGCCAAAATCCTGAATGTCAGGAGTATTATTACTGCTTTGTACAGGGGTTGCAAATTTTTTCAAAAATTAAAGCACCCTGCCAACCAAACCAATCACTGGCTACATTCACCCCACTATGGCGAGCTTAGGACCCCTAACCAACTTGCCTGAACTAGGATTTCTTAACCCTGTTGAAATAATTCTGACCTTCTCTTGCAGTGTGGGCTTATTTTAAGGCTTTTGAAAAGGCCTGGACCAGAAAGTCCAAAAAACAATCTGCACAGCCTCTAGGATAAGTGTCTGTTTAGGTGTCCATAGGGGTACCTTTGGGTAAACTTGGAGATCTAAGTTAAATATTGAGTCCTTCTCTTGGCAAAATGGGACCCTAAACCTCCTTATTTCCCCACAGACCATGCAATAAACTGCTGACTGGGTGACTCTTTCACTGTTACTATTATCAAATGGGTTCTTCAGATAGTGAAATCTTGGGATACCCATTGTTCTTTCTGATTCTATCCAGACACTGCTTATCCCTTCCAGAAGGATCCCTAGGCTTGCCTTCCAGGGCTACCGCTTTTCCCTTTCCCCACTGACTCAGTCATACCAGGAGAGGTCAGGGCAGCTGGACAAACACCATGTGCCCAAGTTAAAGTAACAAAGGCTTTTTCTCGGGCTCCCAGCTTGTTGATGATGAAAGATTATTTCCTTAACAAAAAACAATCCCACGGAGCCTAAGCCACCTGCTAAAAATGCTTCCTGCCTGTCTGATGTAATCTGAGAACAAAACTTGGGATATAGCTTTTTGTAAATTGCTCTGATTTGGTGAGGAAGTAAGCTGTCCTAGTCTTGGTTTTGTTTGCACTAACTCAAAAAGTAACAGGGCAATAAGTGAGCTGTGTGAACTACTGCCCATGCAGAATTAGATCAAGATAGGGGCTGGTAGGACAATTTCCAAGAGTCCCAATCCATTGGGTGTGTGTGTGTGTGTTCAAAACAAAATGAAATGCTACAAATGTAACAAGAGGTTGAAAATGGTATTCAACCAAACTCCTCTCAGGGAAAGTATTGTATGTGAATCAAAGGCATAAAGATCTTATATAGCCACTTGGGCTGGGAAGTAGAACTTCTAAGAGGCATTGCTGAATAAAAGTAGTTGGCTCAACTAACTACCCTCTAAGGAAGGTGAATGCAATTCATTACTAAGCTTTTGTTTTCCTTTGTGAGGTACTCAGGATCACTGGGTCAATAGAGGAGGTGCTGGGACCTGCCCGCCCCGCCACCCCCGCCATGTCCTCTTGCTCTCCCCACCTGCCAGAACACTTGCAGTCTGCTTCAAACACTGAATGGAAAAGTCCAGAGTCTTTTTAAATATTACCTTGAAGGAGTGCCAACATGTCAGCTTGCCAAGAAGCCCACACCTCTGGCCAGGTCCCTGGACCTCAGGGGTTTGCCGTCTTGGAGATCTGACTGGTTCACACTGGCAATAGCACCATCCTAGGGGATTTGAGTGTGCCGTGGTTCCAGACCTTCCCCTTGGGGAGTGGGTGGGAGATAGATCAAAGCAAAGCTGTCCATTACGGATAAAAGAGGAAGCAAGACGTGTGCTGTCACTCAGACAATTTTCACTAAGTGACGAATCTAAAGTCACTAAACTCCCCAGCTCTTTTACCCTAGGCATCATTTCATTCTGGCCAAGATCCACCTGACACAGATTGTTTCCACAGAGTGTCTGGGCCCCATACCCGAAACCTCCATCAGGAGGAATTAGGAGGAGCAAGTAGCTATGGGTGAAGGGACAGGGTGGAGAAGAAAGGGCCTAGGAAATGAAATCCTTTCTCATGGCAGCTGGGCCCGGGTAAGGGGCTCTGCAGGGTGCTGAAACGTGACTGGCCTCTGCTGTGCCCAGTTCTTTGGTTGAGGTCCCTCAACCTAGAGTACAGCCCCAAACCCTACTGAACCTATGTCTTTATAACACTTTCAAGTCAGAACTCATGTCTTCTGACCCATGTCATTTGCCATTCCTTCCGTCTAATCCCCTAGCTCTACAGCTGTAATTCATTGTTCATGCTTCCATCTTATCTATTAATGTGGATGTGTTATTTGTTTGCCCTCTCTCCCCAGGACAGGATAAACTTCCTTCTGAAAGTGCAGACTCAGAGCAGAGCTCCACGCACAATGACAGCAAGTGTTAGAAGTTTATGTTCATGACAAACATGGTCTTGTGCTTCTCTGCCTCCCACAGCCAAAACCAGGCCCCTCCGAAATGAAGGGATCCTCTTGGGCTTTGTTCAAGTTTTTCACTAAAATGAAAAGCAAATTCAGTGTATTACAGTTGTTTTGTGTTTACACAAAATGAAAGATATTTTGCCAAAATTAAAATGGAAATTTTGGAGACATTCTTAAATATTTTTAAAATGATGGAGTGTACATGTGCATATGCTTGTGTGTGTGTGGTTGGTCCTCAGTTAGTGTCTCCAATTGTTCTGATGTTCTTGAACACCAAATAGATATGAGAAATTATCTTGATTTGATCTGCATATGGGGTTGGAATTACTCAATCTGGAGAAGTGTGAGGGACAATAGCCAAAGAAAACCATCAATGAGTAATTAGTTAGAAAGAGAGAAAGAAAGAAAGAAAGAAAGAAAGAAAGAAAGAAGGGCTTATATTGCTGCATGAGAGATTTTTATATTAATGAAAATCATTAAATATTGGAATGCGCTATATCAAGAGAGAATATGGAATCTTCTCTAACCGTCACTAAAGCAAAGCTTGTTTGTTACTAGATAGTTTAGCACTGGTCCTAATAGTAGGAAGAAGGGATATTTTCCCCCCTATTTTTAGTTAAAAAAAAAATCTCAATTTTGGCTTTGCTAGCTTTAATCTAGTTATCTGCAAAGCATTTATAACCAAGTTCAAACTGATTCTACTAAAAGTTCTTTGTTAATAATATTTGTGAGGCAAGCTAGTGTGAACTAGTACAGAAAAAACATACTAGTATGATGAAACATACACACACAAAAGAAAAAAGAATTTTAAAATATGTATAATAAACTGGGGGCATCTGGGTGGCTCAGTTGATTAAGCATCCGGTGTTGGCTCAGGTCATGATCTTGAGATTCATGAGTTCAAGCCCTCATCAGGCTGTCTGCTGTCAGCAGAGAGCCCACTTCAGATGCTCTCTCCCTCTCTCTGCCTCTCCCCCACCAAAAAATAGATAAACATTTTTTTAAAGTCTAAAAAAATAGTAATTAAACTGGGATCACATTTTAAAAACCAGTGACATCAAAGAAAAATTGGGAGAAAATTACATCTCAGTATCTTCTAGACACTTGAAAATAACTATCTGCATTTTAAAGTTCTCTCTCTTTCATGCCTTCATTTCTAGTCTGTGGCCATGCTCTGTAGAAACAGCCATGGCAGTGACTCCAATCCTTGCCATGTCCTAAAGAGCTTATCTTCTCTGCTTTACCTCTACTTTAAAAACAAAGGCCCATCAGAAATAGACATGAAAATTCATAAGTATTTAGAATACAATAAAAGCAGATTGTTCAGTAGTGATCTTGGGGAAATTATTTGGCTATTTGGAAAAAAAAATGGAAGTTGGACCCATACCTCAAAGTATAAACCAAAAAAAACTCCAAATGAAGTAAACGTCCAGAACATAACAGATCTGACCAGTCAGTCTTTGGATAGGGAAACCTATTATAAACAAAACACCAAAGGTGAAAAATGTTATAGAAAAGATTAAAAGAGATTCACAATGTAAATGGTAAAAATGTTTGTTGATGAAACACACACAAAAGATAAATTATGTGCTGGGAAAATCTTGGTTACATATGTAAAACAATGGTTGTTATTGTTAAAATATAACCAGTCTTTCAAATTAATAGAAAAAGGAGGAACTCACCAATAGGAAAATAGAGAAAGGACATAAATGAGCAATTGGGGGAAAAAGGCCAAGGAGAATAAAAATGTGAAAAAACTGTTTAGCTTCACTATTCATTTAAAAATAACAGAAGAGGGGCCCCTGGGTGGCTCAGTTGGTTGAGCATCTGACTCTTGATTTCAGCTCAGGTCATGATCTCAGGGTCATGGGATTGAGCCCCATGTCTGGCACCATGCTGAGCATGGAACCTGCTTAAGATTCTCTCCCTCTCTCCCCCTCTGCCCCTCTCCCCTGCTCCCACACATGCTCTCTCTCTCTCTCCCTAAAATAAAATTTAAAAAAATAACAGAAGAAAAAAATTATTTATTTATTTATTTTTGAGAGAGAGAAAGAGTGTATGAGTGGGGTAGGGGCAGAGAGAGAATCCCAAGAAGGATCTGTGCTATTAGCACAGAGCCAGTCACAGGGCTCGATCTCATGGAACTGTGAGATCATGACCTGAGCTGAAATCAAGAGTCACACGCTCAACTGACTGAACCAGCCAGGCGCCCCAACAGAATAAAATTTTATAAATAATTCAGTGAGCTGCCATTTTCAAATCCAACACATTGACTCATATTAAAAAGAATAATATGACAGTGCCAAGATTTGCACTCATCCACTCAACTGGTAGGAGTGAAATGGGATCCTTTCTGGATGGCAATTAAGTAATAGGCGCCAACAACCTTAAAATATACTAATTTAACCCAGAAATTTCACTACTATGGTTTTATTTTTTATTTTTTTTAACATTTATTTATTTTTGAGAGAGACAGACAGAGCATGAACGGGGGAGGATCAGAGAGAGAGGGAGACACAGAATCTGAAACAGGCTCCAGGCTCTGAGCAGTCAGCAGAGAGCCCGACGCGGGGCTCGAACTCACGGACCGCGAGATCGTGACCCGAGCCGAAGTCCGATGCTTAACTGACTGAGAGCCACCCAGGCACCCCGAAAAGATCGTCTTTAATAACAGTAAAAAGGAACAAAGTAACCCTAATCTAGTGGCCACAAGTATATATACTAGTGATCCCATCATTACTTGGGACTCTCAATTTTAAACAGCTTTGAAATCAAAAGTAAATCCTTAAGTGACTTCAGTGCCCTGCTCTTTTCTCCAAGCTCCCTTATGTCTGGCTCCCTTTCCAAGAGGTGTAGACACTTATCATACGTTATATGTGCCAAGTGCTGGGTCAGAAGGAGAGCCGAGGCCTTCATCAGTCAGGGAAAGCAGGTGCATGGAGACACCCACAAAACAGTGATCACTTGCACTACCTTGGGTTTTTACATTTTAGAAGCTGTGTGTGTAAAATGTACACCTGCCTACAGAGCCTTCCATACTGTAGCAACTGAGGAATTATTAAGGAGTCACTTAATTAATAGAATTCGCACAGCCAGTTGCAAGACAAATGCTGAATGAGAAACTGTAAATCAACAAAGAAATGTTTGTAACTTGCAAAGAGACTGTAATTACCCAAGTTCAAGATCTGCATCAACTTTTAGAGGGGACAGCTCAGGCAAGAAAGCAGAAAAATATCCCATTCTTTTCCTCCCCTTTGAAGTGTCTTACATATAGATAGATTTTCCAGCAGATATTATTTTTAATTAGTAAGTTCATCTGACAGAAAGCATTTTCTTGTTTGTTTGTTTGTTTGTTACGGTCAGGAGGTTGCAGTCCTATTGTATCATCTTGGTAAAAAGAATTACCTAAAGCCACTCGCAATGAAATATTGTTATATGACTTGATTTGTAGGGCACCAGAGTACAATGGACAAAGAATAAACACAGGATGTTTTCTTCACTCTGAATTGTTTAGTGTTAAAATAGCACACTGAGTAATAGCAGCTGATGCCACTGTGATACACACTTATGTTGTGCCCCTCTTTCTGGTCTATGAGAAATCTGTGTGCTACTGAAGGAGGTCTAGACCTGGGTAACTCTTCTCTTTGCTAGGTACTAGGGATAGCTGGGTCAGGGTCCTCAGGAGTGTTGGATGGGACTCTTGAGATTAGGGCTAACATTTTCTAGCATACATTGCTAAAAAAAAAAAATTATAGTCACAGTAGAAAATTGAATTTGTTTAAGGAAGCAGCATGTGAAAAAAAGACCGGAGTTTCTAGAATTAGACTTAATTCAAACTCTTGCTTTGTCTCTTATTAGAGGCATGGCCTTAATCCCAATGACTTGCAGTCTCCTCAGTTATAAAACTAGAATAAAATTATATATGGCAGAATATTCATAAGGTACATAGACCTTTGTGATGCATCTTCAAATACATTATCTCATTTGATCTTTGCAATTATTCCATAAGAAAGATATTATTATCCCTCATTTACAATTGAAACTGAGGCTCAGAAATTGAAACACTTTGTCCTAAATCACATAGACTGATGAGACGTGTTTTCTGGTTCACAGTCACAATTGTGCTCTTTCCACAAAAACACACAACATATATTCTAGCTGACTAGCCGTAGAGAAAGTGGGTTAGAAGGAAGATGAGCAAAATGCAGATGCTTGTCGGTAGCCCAAACCATGCTCCCACTTGTGACTAAAGTTGGCAGTTCCAGTCAGTGTGACCCATCACTTGTCTCCCCACCCTGGCTGCAATGCCCTGCAAATGGGGACATCCTCACGGGTATCCCAGGGGAAAGGAGTAGTTAGCTAACTGAATAAGACCTTGATCTGCTTGACCCCAGCAAGTCAGCCCCGCAGGAGCTGAGAAAGTGGCAGATGGGCTGTGGAGGAGGGAGGTGGCCAGCCCTCTACGTACAAACATAAACTCAAGCTAAATTGAGTTCAATTCGGAATCTGATTCTACATATAGGAAAAGGATTTTACATATCGGCACTCATAAAATTGTATGAGTAGAAAATGGTCTCAATTACCTTGTGTTACAAAAATTGGATGTAACATGAGACTAAGGTTTCAATCTGAGCTACTATGAAAGTTCAACAAAGTAAGAGATAATTCTGTGAAATTGACTTTGCCTTTTGCTCTCCTGGGTAGTTTCACGAAGCTAGTCTGGATCATTAGCTCATTTTATTACCTGTGGGGTCTTTTCATTCTCCATTGGGTCCTTTTCCTGCAAAACTCTGCCTGGTTAGAATTTGGGACCTTTGAGAAACATGAATTTTATGATGTGGGATTTTTCTAATTGTATAATGCAATGCTTTCAATTTCATTAAAAATAAAACTGCTTCAAAATAACGTTAGGACACAAATTCTGTGATGTGAGACCACATTAATGTTGAATTCTTCACAGAGTCAAGGATCTGTGCCTCAAGTCTAAAATTCCCCTTCTGGATACAATTCTCTTGATAGCAACATAATTAAAATCTTATACTCCAACATATCACAAAACTGGGTTTTAATCTCAGCTCTAACTGCGGGATCTCAGATGAATTAGTAACTTCTTTATGCTCAATTCCTTCATCTGTAAAATGGTGGCAATAATTGCACTTGCTTCATAGAATTTGAGGATTCGAATGAAATGTTGCATGCAGCGTGCTTAGCAACTCCTGGTAAATAGTCATCATTCAAGAACGTTACTGCCATCATGATTCATCAAGTATTTATTCCCTGCCATGTGCCAGACACTGTGCTCATCCCTGGGGGTTGCAGCCAAAGGCAATGGTTCTTGTCAGGAGGCCAAGTTAACAAGTGCCTGATGCATAGTAACTGCTGAAGAGCAGTTAGCTTTCGATAGTATTAAAACAAGTCTATAAGAGGAACTACTAAGGAGCCCACCCCAAAGCAGAAGTCCTCCCCAAAAAAAACGAGCGCCCATCTAGAAAGATCAATTGATTTGGGGCAATATCCTTCATTTTAAAAAAGGTCCAACTGTTTAATTTTAAAAAGACAACAAACCAGGGCACCTGGGTGGCTCAGTCGGTTAAGCGTCCAACTTTGGCCCAGGTCATGATCTCACAGTTCATGAGTTGGAGCTCCGTGTGGAGCTCTGTGGTGACAGCTCAGAACCTGGAGCCTGCTTCGGATTCTGGGTCTCCCTCTCTCTATGCCCCCCCTTGCTCACACTCTGTCTCTGTCTCTCTCAAAAATAACTAAAAACAGGGGTGCCTGGGTGGCTCAGTCGGTTGAGGGTCCAACTTCGGTTCAGGTCATGATCTTGCAGTCTGTGAGTTCGAGCCCCATGGCAGGCTCTGTGCTGACAGCTCAGAGCCTGGAGCCTGCTTCGGATTCTGTGTCTTCCTGTCTCTCTGCCCCTCCCCTGCTCATGCTCTGTCTCTCTCTCTCTCTCTCTCTGTCAAAAATAAACACTAAAAATTTTTTTTAAATAAATAAATAAAAACATTAAAATTTTTTTTACAAAGACAACAAACCAATAGAAAAATAGTCAAAGGCTTTGGACAGAAAATTTACAGAAAAAAGGGCACCTGTCTGTATCAATAGGTAGAGCATGCAACTCTTGGTCTCAAGGTTGTGAGTTTGAGCCCCACACTGGGTGTAGAGAGTACTTAAAAATAAAATCTTTAAAAAATAAATAAATATTAAAAATTTTTTCACAGAAAGAGCTACAAATAATGGGGGGAAATGAATGCATAAAGATTATGTAAAAATAAGATTCCTATGCTTTCTATTTTTATGGGGCTTTCAAATTTTCCGTGAATGTGTATTACTTTAATAAATATTTTTAAATTGTTAGTTTTATCTTACAAAAGCTTCCATGGAACTAGGACTTAAGATATCTACAAATGAAGCAGATGCTATCTGCCTCGACAAACCCCTGTTGCAAGCCCATGTTGAAACTTCATCATCATCCTGCTACAACAGAAAAGGACTGTTGCAGTCATTTCAAAGACCAAGTCTTGCCAGGGCATGTTGTAGGTAAAAAAAATGTTAAATCATCATTGTTAAAAAAAAAAAAAAAAAAAAAGAGGGGAAAGAAAAGAAGCTTTGGTTGTGGGTCACAAGACTCTTGACTGATGGTCAGGCAGGTGAGGGATGATGACTGGTTCCCAGAATGAGTGTTAATTCTATTAAAGTTTATCAGAAAATTGCTTACGCATTTTGCCAGGGAATGCATGCATTTCTTCCCAGAATGACGCTGTAAATCAAATCAGACCCAGAGGAGTTTTGGAGCCATTTTTCCTTTATGTCTTCCAGTCCTCCTTTTCTTCCAACAGTTCTTGCTTCTCTGATGAGCATCCTTCCCATGTCCTGATCCACAGACGAAGACATCAGTCTCTCCCTCTCACCTTTGGGCCAATCACCAAGTCCTGGGGCCCAGCTCTTAAATACATTTCTCAGCTCAGTCACCTTCTTTCCAGGACCTCAACTACTACCTTAGTTGAGGCCCTGATGAGGTGTTTCACCTGTGGATTCCCGGGATAACTTCCTATTTGTCTCTAAGCATCTGGTTCAAAACTGCATGGTAAAAATTCAGTTTTTCTCAAAAATAATATAAAAACAGGGAGGGGAACAAAACAAAAGAGACTCATAAACATGGAGAACAAACTGAGGGCTGCTGGAGGGGTTGTGGGAGGGGGGATGGGCTAAATGGGTAAGGGGCACTAAAGAATCTACTCCTGAAATCATTGCTTCACTATATACTAACTAATTTGGATGTAAATTTTAAAAAATAAAAAATAAATTACAGAAAAAAAATTCAGTTTTTCTATTACTAAAAGATACTGACACTTATGTATTTCCTGACTGCCCAATTACAGACACTTTGATTTTCTATTTTAGTCACATTACTTAATATTATTTTTTCATGAGTTTTTTTTAAAGATGAATACTATAATCAGGGAAAAAAAGATGGTTTAAATTCTGATAAATCAAGGTTAAGCTATAAAAAGTTAGCTCAAACTGTGAGTGAGTTTGATGTTATATATAATGTGCGTATAAGAGCACTGAAGGAACTGTTAGAAATGTCATTGAAGATTTTCTGTCACTGTTAGAAATGTCACTGAAGATTTATATGGAATTAAATAAATAAATAAATAAATAAAGGATGATGTTGTGTCCAAATAGCCCATCCCACATAATTAGGGTGACCATATTTCTTAAACGGTCTAAGGAGAGTTCCAGTTTATGCCTGTTGTCCTGGAATAATCATTATTTATCCACTATACCTAGAATGGATATCTCATACAATTTCCCTCTTTTTTCTGATAAAAAGAACCTATCTGGGAAGTATCCATCCTATGGGATCCCAACGGGGCTGAACCCTCACACTGCTGCTCTCCAACCCCCACCCTCTACAGGTAGACACATGCCTCCAGCTTGGTCAATTAAAATACCCCATGTCTTGAACCATAGTTTAGGGGATTAGCATATGACCCATGCTAGCCAACCAAGCAGAGTCTTTCCCAGGACATCTTTTCAAAAGCTATCTTGAAAAAAATTCTCTTTCATCGGGGTTTGCTCAGCTGGTCAGATGAGTGTTAGGGTGCCAGTGACTACCTAGCCTGCCATGTGAAGAAGATCCGTCTCAAAACAAGAGATCTACAGTGATATCACTGAGCCCCTGGATCCCGCTATGCCTGAAGTCAGCAGTATTCCAGACTCCCCAGTTCAATACAATGGCTTTCTTTTTTAATTACAATTAAAACAGTCCTCATGAACATACCCTCTCTCCAGCTTCCTTTCCAGTGTATAAGATGAAACCCCCAAAGAAATTGAACATTATATGAAAGCCCATAAAAGCAGAGGTTTCTATTCTTAAGATTTCTCTATGGAAAGTAGAACACATATTGGTTAAGGCACTTAATAATGTTTATTAACTAAAAGTAAATCACTGTTAAAATTATAGCTGCTGGGGAGTAACCAGCTCTTGCAAAATGCAAGGGAACTCTCAGAGAAGGAGCAGTGTGCTCATTGCATATTAATGGCTCTTTCTGAGCTAGGAGTCTGCAGTAAGCACATGATTCCTGGCTATGTGTGGCTTCTCTGCCAGCTGTTGTCTAATTCTCACCCTGCTTCTGACCCCATTCCCGGCCTCCACAGATTCAAGAGTTGGCATGGGGTGAGGTTCTGCAATGAGGTGAGACAGCTGTTTTGCACATCACTTGGTAATTTTTAAGAGGTGAAAATGTAATTATTTTTAGGCCACCTCAAAATATCCCCCAGCCAAAACACCTGCATCAAAGCAACAGCTTCAAAGTGCCAGGTAGCTGCTGCCTCTTTCGGTCTGGCCTTACCTGCTTAATTCACTTTCCATCCAGACTCTTGAGGCATTTTCTTAAGATGAGAATCTGATCTAATCATGACCTTATTTAAAAGCCCTCTGGCTCCTGTTCTCCGTCCTCCCACCCCTCCCCCATGTGGCTTCCTAGCTCCAGTTATACCTAGCTGTGTGCAGTGCCCCAGGTGTCTATAGGAGTCATGCCTCCGCACCTTTGCAAATCCCTTCTTCTGCCTGGAGCCCCACCTCCCCAGTCCTGCCTGGTGAACTCTTCATCTTAGGGTATCTCCTGCTTTTCCTGCTCTGTGCCAATTCTCTAGTATCACACTTAAGTCCTTCAGTGGCATTATTTGTACTTACATTTGTCTCCCTTGCTAGGCTGTGAGTCCCTCAGGGGCGGAGAATGTGTCATCTTTATCTTTGTAGCCTTTGAACTTGGCATAATACATCACATGGCAATCATTCAGTGAATGTTTGTTGAATGAGTGAATTATAATTGAATGTGAATGAATGTATGAGTGAATAAATGAATAATAAATTGAGCAAAAGAAGCCAACCATAATAGGATGATTACACTGGGGTCTCTCACATAGCTACACAATTTCCAGTTTGTTCATGTGAAATTTGAAGTTGCTAGTTTCCCGCCTTCCCCACAGGGAAAAGGGAAGTTTATGTTGCTCTTCAGGGTTTGGGAATAAAGTTCTGTTCATCTTTAGTTATACTTGAACGGCACGATGGTTAACTTGCCAAAACTTTAAGGGCGCCGATCTAAATTAGATGAGACATTTCCTGGATATCAAATTAGACAACACATGCGAAACATAGTGCATGACACAAGTAGCCATTAAAAATATTAGCTACTGTCATCATCATCATCAACATCAGTATTAAAGAATCATGTTGCTGGATATATCACAGTAGAGCACAGAGGTTAGAGAGCACAGGGTTTGAAGTTCAATTCCATGACTTTGTATCCTGCTTTCACCACTTACTGGTTGTTGGCCTTGAAAAATTAACCTGATGATTTCAGAGTCTCAGTTTCCTAATCTGTAAAATGAAGATGTATTCATTTCAAATATGATTAATTGCTTTCTCTGTGCCAAGAATTGTAGTTGCTTGGGATCCTCAATGAATAAAGCAAAGATCCTTGCCCACATTGGGGTTTACACTTAGCAAAATAAAATGTATCAGAATGAATTAAACATATCAATAATGTTGATGGTGGTAAGTGCTACGACTGTGAGAAGAGCCAGGACTGGTTCTGGTGGGACAGGACTGCAATTCTAAACAGGATGGCCAGGGAAGGCCACAGTGAGGGATAGCTGAATAAAGACCTGAAGGTGGAAAGAGAGGGATCAGTGATGAGTGAAGTGGCGAAGTTGGAGTGGGGAGGCAACATAAATATGTGAGCATGACAGAGTCGAGGGGGGGCGAGGCGGGGAGTAGAAAGACAGACGAAACAGTACCAGGCAGGGATAGAGCTCACGAAGCTGTTGTAAGGATTCTAACTTTTCTCTGAATGAAGGCTCACTGGAGGGTTTTGAGCAGAGACATAATGTGACCTGACTTTTCCAGGGTCAGGCTGACTACTTTGTTGGCAATGGCTGAATATGGAAGCAGGAAGTCCATAGCAATAATTCAGTGTAGATGGTGGACAGAGCATAGTGGCCCAGAATCCTCCAATCTCTCAGAAAATTGTTATAATGTACTTATTCTATTAGAACTGGCAGCTGCTGGAAATTTATTATACTACACAATCTATGATGCCTACAGTGTGAATGGCTGACTCCTTATGTTGTACAGTGCACAACCTGCACAACCATATGTGTTAGTCAAGAGAGAAAGAGAAATTAAGGATAAGTTACAGGTCTTTAGCATGAACAACAGAAAGGATGAAATTTCCATGAACTAAGAAAGATAATTCTATGAGGAAGGCATGTAAGTAGGGGTAGGCAGATCAGTTTTGAATGTGTTAAATTTCAGATGAGTAATATTGGGGATAATAATAGAACCTCTCTCATGAGTACAGTGAGGATTAAATTAGTATATGTAAGCACTAAAAGCAGTTCCTATAAATAGTTGCTCAATAAATACTAGACCTTATTATATGTACAGATTTATTATATGTACATATTATATGTATGTCATCATTTATGCATATGTAGACATAGTATTATCTTCTAAGTGATTATCATTCCAGGCTCACTATTCCCAAATATAATTCTAAAACTTCAAACCAGACTAATCTCCTATCATCAAATTATAAATAAAGAAGTTATTTTATATGTAAAGACAAATATATATATATATGTGTGTGTGTGTATATACATATGTACATATATTTGTGTGTGTGTGTGTGTGTGTATATATATATATATAACACAATAATATATGTTTTGATAAAACATGTGAATATGTACATTTGGGAGGTTTTCTTTATTTTGCAAAGTCCCCTCTCCTCTTCCCCTGGTACATACGTGGGCTCTTTGTCCTAATAGGGTAATAAATAATATACAAACAAGTGTGAAAACACTTTAGAAAAGAATTGATTATCTTTCAGAATGTCTTTCTAGTTTTAAGCAGACTGAAAACTAGTAATGCACAGATCTAGCTACATTGTAAACTGAACTTACATTTTTGTATTTATTACCTGAAATACCACTGAAGCAGAATATTTGACATGACTGTTTAAATGTCAGTACGTAACAATATGTTTATTACAATCAGGTGTGGTAGGTTTCTCTCCCATTGACCCTCTTCTTCTCTGGAACACACCAAGCTAGACTAATAAGACAGGGTTTGGGGTAAAGTTAAGTACGAGACTCTTGAAAAACAAAACAAAACAAACTCTGTAGAGTTAAGCTAAGTCGTGCAATTCTGGAAGTCTTTGCCAAGAGAGAGAAGAAAGACCAAGATGCTAAATGGTCTAGCATTAAGATATTTTAGTACTAGACTGTATTGGACGTAGCTCAGGAGTTTACACAGAACATGTGCTCGAGGGTATTGTCACCCATCTCTAAGTTTTAACCAGGTTGCCTGTTTTGCGCATTAATAATCTTTAAAGCTATTGAATAGTTACTATGTTTGAAGTACATTTTTATATGCATATAGAAATATACAGACTGGGGATACTTTTCATTTTATATAAACGTGTCATATATTCTTAACAACTCATTTAAAATTTTTGTAGTGAAGCATTCATTTCAAGAATATGTGTTTAATATATACAAATAGCATACATAATAGAGAAATGAATGCCCATGACATTCAACTTAAGAAAGAAAACAAAACCAATGCCTTTGATGCTCCCAGTGGGTCTCTTCATGATCAAACTGCTTCCCTCCTCCAAAAGGTAACTATTATCCTGCTATGCTGAAGTTGGCATTGTATGTTCCCTTGCTTACCTTTAGTTGTATCACATACATATCTAAAACCAAACAGTTTCTTTGCAAGTTTTTAACCTTTATACACAGGTAATTGTGCTATAGTCATTTTTTCTGTGATTTTTCATCAACATTATGTATATAAAATAAATCCATGTTGAAATTTACAGCTGTCATTCAACCGCCTTAAGTACTAGATAGTATTTCATTGTGTGAATAGATGAAAAGCATTTTTCTTTTCTCCATTCATTGGACAGATTGATGGTTTGCAGTCTTTTACAGACAATGTTGCTGTGAATATTCTGGTCTCCTGGTGCACATGTCCAAAGTTTCTTGGACATATACCAAAGGTGGAGTCAGCATGTTATATGTTTAAATACTCTCACAGACTGGCACAAATGTCAAACTTGGACAATGCCAAGTCTTGGCAAGGTTGTGAAGCCACTGGAACAGTTTTATAGATCTCACTAGATCTATAAAATATAGAATAGAAGACGAATAGAAGATGGTGTAACTCTCCCAAATGGCAGAGGCTCAGTGAAAATAAGCATTCTAATACAGGTACATAAATCCTAGGCAAATACCTTTTTACTGCCACAAGCTGAAAGGATACATTGTTAATAAGAAATTCCAGAGCACAGTAAGCTGGGGCTGCTCAGTGAGCATCCTGTTAAGAGTCCCCTTACTCCCTTCCAAGAGGCCTGCTCAGGCTGGTGGCCATGGCCTTCAGCTTATCATGAGAGCCTTGTGGTTGAGAAAAACTTCTTTTCACAAGCCCAGCCACCTGGATCTAACACCTGGGTTACTACACCCCCCGCACCTTCCTGCCACACACCTGTAGAGATGCAACGTGACTCAGTGGCAGTGACCAGACGTGGATAAGCAAAATCAATTCCAGGCCTAGGAAGGATGGTACAAAACACACTGTTGGATTTTCCATAAATATCAAATCCCTTTCAAAAGCGGTTACATGTTTTAATTCTGCTGTAGACTTAGTATACAGAATGTGTGTTACAAATACCTTCTCTGGGGTTGTAGCTTGTCTCCTCACTGTCTTTATGATATCTTTTGAAAAACAGAAGCTCTTAATTAAAGGCAGTTAGATTTATCAATGTAGCTAATTTTCTCAATCATTTCCTCTATGATTTGCATTTTGGGGATCTTATTTCAGATATCCTTTCCTACTCTGAGGCAAAACATAAAAATCCTTTCCTAGATTTCTTCTAATGTTTTGCTTGCCACATTTCTAAGGCCTTTACTGAGATACTTAAGACATACCCATTCAAAGTTTACAACTCAGGGACTCATGGGTGGCCCAATCGGTGAAGCCTCCAACTCTTGATTTGGCATCAGGTCATGATCTCCTGGTCGTGAGACTGAGCCTCATGTTGGGTTCCTTGCTGGGTGTGGGGCCTGCTTAAGATTCTGCCTCCCTCTCTCTCTGTCCCTCCCATGCATGTGCATGCACACACTCCCTCTCTCTCAATAAATTAAAGAAAGAAAGAAAGAAAGAAAGAAAGAAAGAAAGAAAGAAAGAAA
>NC_064811.1:80638167-80651392 GCF_023721935.1 Panthera uncia
AAAGAAAGAAAGAAAGAAAGAAAGAAAGAAAGAAAGAAAGAAAGAAAGAAAGTTTACAATTCAGTGAATTTAATATATTCCCAGAGTTGTACAACTATCACCACAATCTACTTTTAGACCGCATGTCTCACCCCAAAAAGAACTCTCATACTCATACACGGTCACTACCCATTCCTCCTTACTCCTCACTTCCAGCACAGCCCTAGGCCACCATTAATCTACTTTTTTAATACCTTTGTCTATCTGGATATTTCATATAAATAAAATTATATAATATGTGGCCTTTTGCAACTGGCTTCTTTCACTTAGCATAATGTTCCTAAGATTTACCCATGTTGTGGCATGTATAAGTATTTCTGCCTTTTTATGACTGAATAATCCGTTATATGGATATACTACATTTTATTTATCCATGTGCCAGTGATGGACATTTAGGTTGTTTCCATTTGGGGGCTATAATGAATAATGCTGCATAAACTTTCATGTGCTAGTTTTTGTGAGGACTTATATATTTTCATTTTTGTTGGATATTTACCTAAGAATTTATATGGTGGGTCATATGGTAACTCCATGTTTAACTTTTTGAAAAACTATCCAACTTTTTTCACAATGGCTATAGTATCTTTGCGTGAACATTTTAGTATCTCAGCATCCTTCCCAATACTTATTCTTTCCGTCTTCTTATAGCTGTTCTAAGGTGTGGGAAGTTATATCTTAGTGTTATTTTAATTTGCTTTTCCCTAAAGCAAATTGATGTTGAGTATGTTTTCATGTGACTTACGGGCCACTTGTATATTTTCTTTGGGGAAATGTCTATTCAAATCCTTTGCTCATTTTTACACTGAGGTATTGATTTTTAAGAGTTCTTTGTATATTCTGGATACACAGCCTCAACATCTCGTAATCTGTCTTTCGGATTGTCCATTTCTTTGTGCATATATGCTGCAGTCTAAGTCGTTTTTCAAATCTATCATCTAGTTCAGTAATTCTCTCTTCAGCCATATCTAATACATTATTTAAGAGACCTAAAAATGTGACCAGGTAGATGTTAATTCAAAAAATTATAGAAATTATAGACATGTCCTGCCTCTTGATATCAATTTGTCAAAACAATTCAAACCTACATTTAAAATCTATACATATACTGTATGTAAGTTATATCTCAATTTTAAAAAAATGATTGAAAACTGAGACTCAAAATCTGCTGCAAAAACCTATTTGCTGGAGTAAATAGGGTGGGGGTGGGTAAGATAAAGACAGAGGTTATAGTAAGTTTGAGTAGAGAGCAATGGTCTTTCAATAAATGTACATTGAAGGATCAATACGTGAATGAATAAATGAATAGATTAACTTAACATGATTGGTTTTCATACACAGCTTTGCAAAACCAGTTTCACTATTTTGTAATCAAATCTCAGAGTTCTGCACTTCATGTTCCTTGGTTGCTATTGGTGACTAATATCATTGTCGGGCAGAGCTTTCTCCATTCTTGCAATGTAGAGAGAGATTTCAGGCTGCAAGGACTGTGAAACAACACTGTTGTAACCAAAGAAATTCAGACAATCTCCTTTCTTGACTTCTCAAATCTCCACATTTGATAACATGATTTTCTCGATGCTAAAGTGATGTTTTAGCATGACACCCAGGAGAATAACCTTCAGTCCTGTAATTTTTATGCCTTTCTGGCCAACAGAGGTCAATATATAGGCCACTAGTGGGCCTACCCTTTGAGGCACTGTTCTAAAAATGTGCTCTCAAAACACTGCTAATCTCCAGCTGGTTCAGAGGGAAAAGCAAAGAGGCTTTGGTTCAACGCACATTTCATAAATGTGAAATAAAAGATTGTGATTTTCACAGAATTGCTGTTACAGTCTTAATAACCAATTCATTCTTAAAACTTGAATTGTCCCGATCGGACAGCCTTGCCTCTCATTGCAATAAACTTTGTTGTGACTGTCAAAACAAAAACAAAAACAAAAAAAAACAAAAAACAACTTGAACTATGCTTTATCAGAAGAATGGGTTCATATCTAACCTTATATATTTTTGCATATGTAATTTGTATAACACATGAATGGTGATCAGAAACTCAGTGCAAAATATAGAATGTGAATTTATTTGCTCTGCTTCAAGGTGATCCGCAAATGAGATAATTTCCTACATACAGCCTAAGAAGAAAATGCAAAAAAGAAGCATACAGTGGTGAAAATATTAAATTGAATTTTGTTTGACTAATATTTCATTTATCCCTATTCCTTGACACTCTGTTTTGAAATTTTGTCAAACAGTGATATGAAGGCAGCAGAACTTTCCCATAATTTTCAAATAAAGATGAGTGATCTCTACAGTAAACTAATGAAGTCTTTCCAACACAAGACCTAAATAATGCATCTCAGGAAGGAACTAATTTATTTTGTCACTAAAAGCAGAGACCAATATTACTGAGATATTATTAATCATTTCACTCTTCCTTGCAAAATTAGACCCAGGCCATACTTTTGCTACGAGGTTTATAAAACTTCTGTAGATACAAAAATACAATGCTTGAGAGAAAACAGAATGAGCTATTAGACAAAATTTCTTTATCAAATGGAACCATTGGATACCATCTAATGACAATGACACATGATATATTAAGTACTGTCTCACATTCATGCTCTGTGTGTGTGTGTGTGTGTGTGTGTATTCTTTTTAGTTGGATGAAACTGCTGATATACTGAGCATGAATCTGCACTTGGCATATGTGCTGTCCATTTGTGAGGAAAAAAGTATATTTGATGTGTATGTTGTACTTATTACTGAAATTCCATGCTCCTATTATAAAGAGATTCTCATTAATTGAAAATTCCCTTGTGAAAAGTGATATTGACTGGGGAAAATGCATTGGGTCGGTGTTGACAGATGGGGATATCCAGGAAAGGGTTTTCTTGTGAGTAAAAGAATTTATTCTTGAATACCTGTCTGCACATTACTACATTCTTCATTCGCATTCAATGCTGTAACTCCTGATCTTGATTTGGGATTGAAGAAAATAATGGCAAGCATAAATAGGACCAAATTACATCCACTAGCAATAAAACTGTTTAGCATGCTGTGTGGGAGGGGGAAGAAAAGGGCAGTGACTAAAAAACTCCACTTTTCCACACCGTCATAGGAAAAAATACTCACATGAGACCATATGTAGAAGTTTAATTTTATTCAAAAGTACTCACATAAGCCCACATATAGAAATATTTCTAGATTACATAATACCATTAATGCCATGAAGGACTAATGAACCCATGTAATTTGTTGTCTGATCAAGGACACTTTTGAGAGTGAAAGGAGGCACTTTTAATCATTTTACTCAGATAATAGACATAAACTGGGACTGTCCCAGGGATATATGGTTACCCTAGTGAAGACTATTTTTTATGATTTCAAGTGATTTCTTTAAATATTATGTGTATAATATTGTTGACATATCGAATAGCTAGCATAAAATTATCACTTCAGGGCAGAAATATAATCATTTTTAATGTTGATGCTAAGCTATTAATATTTCTTTAAAAGACTGAATTGTGATATAAATAATTTGATTGCTCAGTGTTTTAATATTTTCTAATCCTAGATGATTTTCTTCACTCACTGGAGAAATAATCTGATCCTGCATAATGAACATATTTTTAAATTTTGAGAACATACCAAAAAAAAAGAAAAAAGAGAAGGAGAAGGAGAAGGAGAAGGAGAAGGAGAAGGAGAAGGAGGAGGAGAAGGAGAAGGAGGAGGAGGAGGAGGAGAAATACTTTCTGAAGCTGAACTCACTCAGATTGGATTTAATAACCCATCCATCACTGTCTCCCAAGGTGAAACATCCAACCTTGGATTTCTAGTTTATTGATGATGGAATGGAGAAAGTACTCAGTGAGAAGCCTCACTGTAATTCTCCCATAAGCACTTAAAATACACCAAACACTTGCTGACTATCTCCCAAACCTTTTATTGTAGAGTTAAAATGCTGTCGTTGAACAGAACAAAGGGAAATATAAACTAGATGTAAAATCTGGCCAATGGCTCAAAGTATCTGTAGCTCTGTTAGTGAAAGATAGTGAACAAGTATCATCCTTCTTACTGATATGAAACTACTACTAATAATAGTAAGTTAACATTATGCTTCAGCTTCATTTTTTTAATTATGATGAATCTTTTGAAAATGTTTACATTTGTCGATTTTTATGATTCATAGGCAAAGTTTTAGAAACTTTTTTTTAAAGCTTATTTATTTATTTGAGAGGGGGAGAGAGTGCTCGTGCCTGCAAGTGGGGGAGGGGCAGAGAGAGGGTGAGGGAGAATCCCAAGCAGGCTCTGCACTGTCAGCACAGAGCCCAATATGGGGCTCCAACTCACAAACTGTGAGATTGTGACCTGAGCCGAAATCAAGAATCCAACGCTTAACTGACTGAGCCAACCAGGTGCCCTGGTTTTAGAAACTTTTTTAAATGATGGTTTTATGCCAAAGTAAAGGCTGGCAGCTTTAATCACTGTGCCTAAGCCTGAACCAAGACTCCAAAAAGTTGAAGAGATGGATATCTTTAAGTCCTGCATTGCTACAACTTACTCTGTAAGAATCAACTCAGGTGTCATCCTTTACAAACATTTGAATCCTTTCTATTTGTCAGACTTACAACTATGTGCAAAAGCAGCCCTTGCCCTCAAGGAACTTCAGAAAATGTGCAAAACCTCAGAGGTTTAAGTGCCATCGTAGGGAAAACTTAAGAGGCTTTAAAAATGCATGAGAGAACACCTGCCAGGACTGGGGGGGCATCAAGTCCAGCAACTGAGAGCAGAAGCCTGAAGGGGTGGTGAAGGAGAGCATTCCTAGAATATGCAATAGGATTTGCACAAATCTGGGAGGTGAGAAAGGGCATACCACACTCACAAATCACAGATCACTTGGTATGGCAGAGCACCCAACATGAAGGGAAGAGATAGATATCCTAATGAACACGGTTTTTACGAACTATGTTACAAAGCTTCAATCCTGGGCACTATGGGTAGCCAATGAAGGCCATTAACAAAAGAGTGACATGAATACATCAATGCCTTAGAAATATTCTGTAGTGTGGAAAATAAAGGGAGCCTCCTTGTCAGGAGGCTGTAATAGCAATGGGATGATTTAAGAGCAATGACAGCAAAGAGTATGGAAATGCAAACAAAGGAGAAATGAAAGGAAGGGAGTGAATTGAATCTTGATATTTGATTTGAGTCTTGAAGGATGTGTAAGGGTTGGCCAGTCAGGCAACTAGAGAAGGGTGTTCAAGACACAGCAAAGACAAAAGAACTGAAAAGAAAAAGATGTTCCTGGGTATTCGCGCATAAAAGAAATGAGATAGGGGAAGACAGATGGCTTGGGAACAGGTTGACATGTCACTTGGTTGGTTGGGCTTTGACACGCTTAGTTCTGTATTTTAGAAAAACAAAAATAGGGTGAAGTATAGATTTGGAGATGTTACCCTACCAGCCCCCTTTAGGATAGCTCATCTGATCAGTTATCCCACAGACCTCTGGGTCTTCATCAAAATTCCTTCATCCCAGGAGATTTGACCAGAACAAGGGCAGGTCAGAATTTCCATAATGAAGTACTTTCAACAGATCCTTTCAAGAACCAGGCCAGTTTCTTAACCAGGGTGTCACGTTGGCTGTAGATCTTCCTAGCAGATACAGTGGGTTGGTACCCAGTAGTCCCCTTCCTCGTGCCTCTAAATTGTTTAGGAATCCCCTCCCCACAAGTGATCACATAAATCCTGACTGATTCAAGCCCAGCACAATAGTCTCACTCCCCCGCAGAGTGACTGCTTCACTGAGAATCATGTGATCCACTTCTGACAAACGAGATGAGAGAGAATCTTCTGGAGATTGTCTTGATTCTAAGACAAATTTCTGAGCTATTTAAAAGGGTCCCAGGAAAAGATGGTTCCCTTTTATGCTTCCATCATGACGTGATATCTGCTGATCCCGTGGCTTTCTTGGTATAAAGAGGGAGAGAGTTTGGAATGCTGAAGATGGCTGAGGAGAGAGATGGAAGGAGTCCACATGTTTGGTGTCATCAGTGAGCCTCTGAAGTAACCAAGTCCAGAACCACCCTACCTTGGAGATTCTTGTTACATAAGCTGAGTTCCTCCTTCATCTTAGCCATTTTGCGCCATGGAGGCACACAGAATGACAGGGAGAAGCTAAAGAACATTAAGTGGCTCCACTTCCCACTCCAGGCTGCTTGATTGACTGATTGCAACAATGGAAATATCCCTCCTGGCTTTTCAGAGGAACCCCGTGAGCACCTGTTCTTTGCATGAGATGTGGGAAAGAGTCATCATCTTAACGCAGGGCTGATTTCTTCACCAGGAGTGGGATGAAAATGTCAGAAGGGGCCAATGTGAGCAAAGTTTCTCTTAATTGGCTGACATCGCTAATTTCCAGCATCCTACCGGCAAGCAAACTCCACTCCCACACAAACATAAGATATGAGTGGCTGAGTGTTTCTGACACAGGTTCAGATTTATGATTGGGAACAGAGAAAAACTGCCACAGAAAATAGTCCCTGGTCTCTCTTACAGCACAGTAGGAACTCCAGCAAAGAAAACTGTTTGTCAACTTTTGATTTCTATGACTCATCTTTTCTCACATTTTAATTTTCTGAAATTGGGATGCATCTCACAACTATAATGCAACACTTAATGTGGTATTATTTCTTTCCTCATAAGATATTCTTAAGTAGATGTGTGTCAACTGATGTGCTAGGGAAGGCATGAGCAGCTCCACTGCCCTCAGGGTAGGACAAATGTGCTGGCCAGCCAGCGACCTCTGTTACAAGAGGCCTGTTCACTTATGGAACACGTCTCCGGGGAATGGTGCCCTCTGAGTTGGGTGGCTGGGGGGGTCTGACCTCTGGGTGGGCAGGGGAAGTTCCCCAAGTGGCATGGCTGTGGAGTCCCTTATGTGGGAGGGGATCTCTCATGCATCCTGTTCAGCCTGAAATTCCTGCATTATTAAGTGATATAGTCTACAGTTCTGATAGGATAGTAGGGGGTCATTTACAAGAGTGGGGCAGTCAGAGGTGCACATCCTCTGTAACCACATTGCCTGGTGTTGGCCCTGTGCCCTCAGAGGAAGCGCCTGCCCATCGCAGTGCTGGAGTTTCCTCAGCCATCTCCTGGTTCTCCCACCTCCCCTCGTCCCCTACACCAGCCACTGTCATCAGAAGAATAGCCACCCGTACAGATGCAGACAACTCCATCTGAATAGAACAAGCAGTCTCCCATGAAGCAAGGTTGTATGGCCAAGTTCTGGAGAAGGCAGAATCTTTCCCTGCTTTTCCTTCACCCTGGGTCCTGGGAATGTCTCCCCCAAAATACCTGGTGGGCTCATTAGATCATCCATTTTTTCTTCCCAAAAACCAGCTCTGAGGTCTTATGGAATCTGAAAGCCTGGTTGGAATCCATGCCACTTTCTAACTCTGTGAGGGGAGCATATGACTTAATATGGCATCAGTGGCCTGGGCTTTAAAATGGGATAATAACAGTACTGGGCTTGTGATGCTGGGGTGAGGATTCCGCACAGGTAGAGTACTTAGTGTGTAGCAAGAACTCAGTTGTACAGGTACCTCTTATTATTAATAATACTAGTCACTGCCTAGTCTTACCTGTTGAATAGTTTTGTGTGCCTCTTAATAATCTTAACCATATGCCTCTTTATAACTGAAAATATTTTTAAAGACTGTGTCTTCCACATTAGGTTGGAGAGTAGGGAGTAATCAGGTTAGACTCTAATGCAAACCACTTGTCATTAAACTAAGGAAGATGTAGCTAAGATAATTCCTTATAGATGCTTGGCTCTAATCTATGCTAATAGAGTCAGCCCAATTCCTGGACACTGTGATGCTAAAATACCAACTCCATTCCACAAATAACCCAGCAGCCCTTCAGATAATAGCACTACAGATATAGATAATAGAACTATAATGAAAATATGCTTTCTCTTCGTTGTTATAAGGTATCAGTCTTCTATTGTTCTTGTCCTGGATTCTTCCATTCTTTTTGTTTTTCTCTGCTACTCTCTTTATCTTGTTTCCTACCTTCCAAATGTGATAGGACTTCTTTGCCATCTAGACAAAATTATCAAGGCTGCCATATATTTCTCTTCCTTGCTCCAGACAACTCTGGAAATTCCTGAAAACTCTGTCCTGAAAACTCTGCTGCTAAGGGAAAAGCTGTGAAATGGATAAAATATTTCCACTACTTCCAATGTGAAAAGGTCTAGTACACAGGTAACTGAGGTTACCTAAGTAGGTTTGAGAGAAAAATATTTCAACTAGGCGATGAAAACAAGTTTATATGAATAACAAACAATATTTTGAAACTAAGTAAATTGAGTGTGTCCATGAAATGTAATGTAATGGCAAGAGAAGACTTGATAGAGGGTGATGGAAGACGGGGTCTTTGGGAGGTGCTAGCAAGTCAGTGATTGACTTTCAAGCAAGCAGCGTGTAATAGTGTGATTTATGATAAGAAATATATATATATTTGGTCTTCTTTGCATTCTTGTAAACTTCTTTAACATTTTATTTATTTTTGAGAGACAGAGCATGAGTTGGGGGGAGCAGAGAGAGAGGGAGACAGAATCTGAAGCAGGCTCAAGGCTCTGAGCCATCAGCACAGAGCCCGACATGGGGCTCAAACCCATGAGCCCTGGGATCATAACATGAGCTGAAGTCGGACGCTTAACCAACTGAGCCACCCAGGCGCCCCAAGTCCTCTTTTCATTCTTGACACAGAGCTCCTAAAATCTTGGAATTTCCCACGTGGTAAGAGTAATAATGGTGTTTTCCCTAACAAACCTCTTTCAACCAGTGCCTGACTTTATGTGAATGAGGTGATTTTTGCAAAGCCCCTAAGGATGGGGCTGGTTATCAGGGGAACCAACCACATGATTAGAGGGTTAGAACTTTCAGCCCCACCTTCCCACCTCCAGGGAGAGGAAAAGAGCTGGAGACTGAGTGCAATCACCAACGGCCAATGATTTCATCAATCACGCCTATGTAATGAAACCTCCATAAAAATCTCTACAGTACTGAGAGCTTCAGGTTGGGGAACTCAAGGAAGTACTGGGAATGTGGTTGGAGAGGGTGTGGAAACTCCTTGCCCCTTCCCTGAGAGGGTGCCCATGCATCTCTTCTATCTGGCGTTTCTGAGTTATATCCTTTGTCGTATACCAGTAATCTAGTAAGTAAATCTTTCCTGAGTTCTGTCAAGTGTTCTGCCAGTGATTTATAGCCTAGGTGACCACTTACATTTGTGATTGGTGTCTGAAGATGGTGTGCAATCTTGTGGGGCTGAGCCCTTAAGCTGTGGGATCTGGGGCTCTCGAGGTAGATAGTGTCAGAATTGAATTAAATTTGTAAGACACCCAATTGTTTGGTGTGGAAACCATCCCCCACCCCCTCACACACACACACACACACACACACACACACACACACACACACATTTGGTGGCCAGAAAAACTGTGAGTAGAAGAGAAAAAAGGGTTTTTCCTTTATGCAGTGTCTTTGAGGCTCACGGCTATATTACACTCGAACTGTACTTAAAATTAAAGCTATAGACAGAAAGGAGCTAGACATGAGAGCACTTTGAAAATACAGTTTACAATCACCTCTGTCATATATCTAGTTTCCACATATTCACAAATCTGTTCCTGGATTCCCTATTCTGTTCCACTGCTCTATTTACATTGTCATCAATACCTATCATCTGCACTATTATAGGTTTTTAATAGGGTATATAGTAAAGGGAGCCCCTGAACTTTTAGTTTGCCAAAATTTTCTTGGCTTTTCTTGATCCTTTGTGCTTCCACATACATTTTAGAATTAACCTTTCAACAAAAGGGGGGGGGGATATATTGAATTTTTATTCTACTAATCTAATATGAGGATTTAATCTACTACTATGAGGACATTTGATAGCTTCTAGATATTGAGTATTCCCTTCCAAAAACATGATATATGTTTCTACTTACAGTGGCTTTAATTTTTACAACATTTTATAATTATCTCTAAAGTTGTCTTACACATCTTTTGAAAGATTGATTCCTAAGTACTGTGGTATTTTTGTTTCTATTTAAAATAGTATCTTTCTTAATTACGTTTTTTAAGTTAGCTGCTAATATGTAGAAATGCAATTGATTTTGTATGCCCTCGTGCCCAGCAATCTTGCCAAACTCATTGGTGAGTTTTAATAATTAGCCTATAGACTCCCCTTGGACTTCCTATGTAGCCTATCACAGAATTTATGAACAGTGGCAGTCCAGCTCTTCCTTAGCAATCCATATATTTTTCACTTTTGCTTTTAACTTACTATACTCATAGGATCTCTAGTTTATTATAAATTAACATAAACTAATATAAAACTGCATTTGAGGGGCACCTGGGTGGCTCAGTCAATTAAGCATCTGACTCTTGGTTTTGGCTCAAGTCATGATCTCACAGTTCCTGAGCTGCAGCTCCGCATTGGGCTCTGTGCTGACAGTGGGGAACCTGCTTGGGATTCTCTCTCACTCTCTCTCTCTCTCTGTTCTTCTGCCCTTTCATGCTCTCTCTGTCTCTCTCAAAATAAATAAATCAACTTTAAAAATTAAAAAAAACCTGTATTATAAAATAGATATAGTGATAGTGGTTATTTTGTTCTGTTCCTGATTTTTCATGAAACGCTTTTCACTATTCATGATTACTGATGATGTTATTGGTCAGTTTCAGTAGAAGCCCTTAATCGAGCTAAGCATATTTCTTCTTTTATTAGTTTTCTAAAAGACTTTTGTCAGGAAAATTTTTGTCCAGTTTTCTCTAATGCTTTTTACATGAGATATCAAAATGATCATGAGGCTTTTGTTTTATAAAATGTTCCTGCGGAGAATTAAAGCAATAGATATTTATCAAAATTGTACATGGACATGGTTGAAAGAGTCAGATGACTCCATGATATGGCATGTGCTGCCCATCAGCAAAGCGTAAGTTCTGGTTCCTTTGCATCCTCATCCACACTTGGAATTGTTACCAGGTGTATATCATGTCAGCCATTCTACTGGGTGTGAAGTGGTATCTCATCGTATGTAAAATTACAAGCTCTCTAGTTCCTGCTGGGAGTCAAGCTAACAAAAATCAACTAGTGTGGGGTGAGCCACACCAGTATGTTTGTACATTGATAGGTAAATCTGTTGCATAACAATAGCCCAGTCCTAAGTCAACATTCTAACGAAGATTCTTAAACTACTGTGAATGACCCTTCCCAGGGCTTTGTGAATCCATGGTCTGTCAACTGTATCCGTAATAATTTGTGACTCTGTTGTTTATAAACCAAATTAATAAAGTTATAACTGTATGTGGGTTCTTTTTTTTTTTTTTTTAACTTTATAAAGGATATATTGCGGTGGCTAAGGGCACAGACCACAGTCTCGATTTGAATCCTGACTCTGACAACTTCTGTGTGTGACCTTGGGTAAACTCTGAAACCTGAACCTCAGTCTTCACATTTGTAAAATGAAAACAGTAGTAGGATCCACAGAATAAGGTCATTTTGAGAATGGGATAAAGAGTTTAGTCCCCTGTCTGGCTTGGAGTACATTCTCATTAAAAGATTCATTTCTATTATTTCTCAAAAAGGTTGGGTATCAGTTGCTTCACTAGTTGAGAAGGAGTAAAGCTGTAATGAAAATCCTTAGCAGACACAAAATTTATAACTTCTGAAGAGCATCCCAGAGTAGACAGAAATCAGAGGAGAGTTTAGGCTCAAGAAAGTGCAAGTAGAGGGCTCCTGGGTGGCTCAGTCAGGTAAGCGTCCAACTTGGCTCAGGCCATGATCTCAGGGTTGGTGAGTTTGAGTCCCAAATCAGGCTCTCTGCTGTCAGCACAGAACTGCTTCAGGTCCTCTATCTCCATTTCTCTCTCCTCTTCCCTGGCTCATGCTCTCTCTCTCTCTCTCTCTCTCTCTCTCTCTCTGATTCAAAAATAAATAAACATGAAAGAAAGAAAGAAAGAAAGAAAGAAAGAAAGAAAGAAAGGGAGAGAGAGAGAGAGAAAAAGAGGGGTGCGTGGGTGGCTCAGTTGGTTAAGTGTCTGACTTTGGCTCAGGTCATGTTCTCACAGCTCATGAGTTTGAGCCCCACGTCAGGCTCTGTGCTGACAGAGTCTGGAGACTGCTTCAGATTCTGTGTCTCCCTCTTTCTCTGTCCCTCCCCACTCATTCTCTCCCTCTCTCTCTCCCTCCCCCTCTCTCTCTCTGTCTTTTAAAAATAAAATAAAACATTAAGAAATAAAAATAAAAATAAAAGTAAGAAACTGCAAGTAGAAGGAGTAGAAAGTGCAGAGACTGTACTTCTTGACCCAGGAAGCTGCCCAACACCATGGCTATGCCTGCGGGAAAGTTATAAAATTAAGGAAAGCTGTTACATAATTGATGGCCTTGGAAACTGTCTAATGGCATTATAATGGTGGTCTTTAGATGTGTAGAAAAGGGGAGATGAAAAGAAAACCTGTTTATTCAGAATCACCCAAGGACTTCATACCCAGAAGACTCTATTATAAAAGAATTAACAAAGAGTATTTCATTTTGGACAGTGACCATTCATGCATTCACGTGTTCACTCACCTCCTTGTTTACTTATTCAAAACTTTTTATCAAGCATCTATGGTTTTATTGCCAAGTGTTAGCAATATAAAATGAACTTCTGGGTTTCCATTATTTACTCTTTAGAAACTGCTTTGACCAACTCTAGAAATGACTTTAAAGCTCTGCCTCAAAATCCTGTGCAATCTTGGCTTCCACCTGCCTCAAATCATCACCTATAACAGAGAGAGCACAGCAGCACTTGCCTTTATCTTGAAATTCTACCCATTTCCATAGACCTGAGAGAGTCTATATCCATGACTTTCGGCCTTGGCTGCACACTAGAGTCCCCTGGGCAGCTCTAAAAACAGTAATGTCCCAGATATTTCTCAGATCAATCACATCAGAATCTCTGAGGGAGGGAGGCTAGCATCAGAATGTGTAAGCCTTCCTAGGGATTATGGACACAGCCAGAATGGAGAACAGTATGTGTGTCTACCTGAACATCCACCTGGCTTAGTTCCAACAGAACTAGAGAGACCTACAGAATGATCTTCTAGGGAGCCTGGCTTAGTTCCATCGGAACTAGAGAG